>NC_043713.1:17236125-17241249 GCF_006229205.1 Suricata suricatta | reverse complement strand
GGGGGGGGGAAGAAAATGGAACCACTGCATCAGAATTTTGGGAACTGGAAGGCAGATGGATAAATGGTTAATGACTTAGCAGACCCAAGAAAAAGGAATCCTGAGCTGGGCATCCTAAGACAAGAAACACCGAGAGTCACACGACAGAATCTCTAGGCGGTTCAGGATTGGCAGTACCAGGTAGCTCTGGAAGTGGGGATGAAGAGAGGGATGCTAGGAGGAGACGGATTCAAGGTCGGATAAAGGAGTCAGACTTCCCAGGTCCCCCCACCAGCAGCAGCCGGCTGGAGGGGAGGTGCTGGGAGGCCGCCCAGGGCACTGGCTTGAAGACAGCAGGTGCACCGCAGAGCCGGTGGCCATCGACCCACACGCTCGGAGCATTTCCAGCCCTACTTGGAATTCTTGGCAGGTAACAAAGCACCACCTGACAACTGAGGAAAGTCTCTAACTGGAAAAATACCAGAAAATACCAAGCACCCCCGCCAAAAGATCAAAGAACTCTTAGCAGTGCCTGGATGACTCAATGGGTTGAGCGTCCTACTCTTGAATTCAGCTCAGGTCATGACCTCATGATGCATGGGTCTGAGCTTCACATCGGGCTCCACATTGATGGCTCAGAGTCTGCTTGGGATTCTCTCCTTCCCTCTCTCTCTGCCCCTCTCCTGCTTACGCACATTTGCTTAATTGCTCTCTCTCTCAAAATAAAAACTAAAAAAAAAAAAAAACCCAAACATTTAAAAAGCCTGATATCTGAAACAGAAAGAAAGCAAAATGAAAACAAAACAGAAGGGAGACTTTCAATAAAACAATTTAAGAAACTTCACAACTCAAGGGCATGATTTTCTGGATGTAAAAGGGGCCTGTCAATCATCCTGTGGGGATTGATGCAAAGTCCCAAGAAATATCATCCTGAAATTTTGGAACACTGGGAGCAGGTTTCCGGAATAGACAGGTCATATGTAAAGGACTAGGCGTGAGAATGCTTGGGAATGCTCAGTAGCAACACCGGAAGTCAGGACTTCAAAATTCTGAAAGAAATGTGCTTTGGTGGCCCACATTCTTCTATGGAGACTATGGTTCAAGTGCACAGATGGATTAACGGCATGTTCAGAAATGCAAGGTCTCATCGAATTTACTTCCCCCACAGCCTTCCTCAGCAAATGACCAGGGAATGTGCGCCGCCAAAATGAGGAAGTGAACCCAGGAGGGAAACATGAGAGACAGGAAATAAGATGTCCACTACAGAAATAGGACGTCCAACACAGAAAGGCACAGGGAACAATGAAAGACAACGCTGGGATAAGTGTGTTCTGTGAACAGAAGGTAGATCATTGAGACTGAAGCAGACAGAGGTTCCAGAAGCTTCTGTGGGAAGATGGAGCTATGACCACCTGATGTTCTTCACTAATCACAATAGTAACGTTTCATGAGGTAGAAAGAAACTTTTTGGAATAAGAAACCAAACCATTTAATTGACCAGTGATTACCAGTGACTTCCTAGAAGGGCTGAATGAAATGTACAAATTCTAAGGTTTTTTTAAATGTTTTATTTATTTTTGAGAGAGAGAGAGAGAGAGAGAGCATGAGCAGGGGAGGGTCAGAGAGAGGAGACACAGAATCTGAGCTAGCTGTCAGCACAGAGCCTGACGCAGGGCTCGAACCCACGAACCGAGAGATCATAAACTGAGCCGAAGTCGACGCTTAACCGATTGAGCCACCCAGGTGCCCCGCTAAGTTTTAAAACATTTCAAATTTGGGAGTTTAAAACTTTATTCTGCCACTTACTAACTGTGCAGCTTTGGGCACGCGCCTTAACCTTTCTTGGCCACTGTCTTAGGGCTAATACAAATGTCACGGTTATTGTGAGGATGACAGCACAGGACAGTGTGTGGCCAGCCACTAAGCACTACTTGCAGCATGAGTGGCAGCTGTCATAACTTCGAGACCTTGTCAATATGCTTGAACGCTAAACAGAAACACATGTAGTGGCTTTGTAGTCATTGGCCAATATTGAACAGCCTTGGCCTTGTGCAAATTTTCCTGCTTCAACTGCAGAGACTAATGGGAAACAAATGATAGTAATAATTAAATTCCTATCACCTATAGTGATAGTAAGCGAGGCTTAAGGTTGAGTTTAAGCAGCAGGGAACCTGTTTGGGATTCTCGCTCTCAAAACAATAAGCTTAAAAAAAAAGTAGCAGGGAGCTCCTTAGTGGTGGTCCACCTCAGTGTCCAAAATCCTCACCTGGGTAGCTGTTAAAAAACATCCAGGGCCCATCCCTGAACTTTGGATTCAATTGGTCTGGGGCCAGACCCAGACATCAGTATTTTTCAGGTCCCCAAGTGATTCCAATGTGTAGGAAGGTTGCTTTGGACCGCTCTGTACACCAAGGAAGAGTTTTCGTAAATGCTAGAGGTAAGCAGGTGCAGAGGGGGAAGGGGAATGCTGAGCAAAAGCTGGGTAGCTAGAAGTGGCTGCAGGACACAAGAGGGAGAGTTAATACCAAAGTTATTTGAATTGCTGATTAGCCTCCCAAAGCCTCCAACACCTCAAGCAGGTCCACTGCACAAGCAGCAAAGGTAAAGGGGCCTTAGGTGGAAGAAGCATCGTAAGAGCCACATACAGAAACAGCCGTGAGAGGAGAGCCCCACAGGAACAGGAACTCTGAACTGGGGGTCTGTGGCTGGACACCCGGCAGGGCGTCAGTCAAGGGAAGAAAGTCCATGTGCATGAGGTTTGCCCCTCACCATGCTCAGATTCTTGGCCCCATGTCACCATGGCCTTGACACGCTTCTCCCCACCTAATCCGACAGCTCTCCCTCAGGATTTAAAACTCTCAATTCATTCTCACAACTAAAATTTAGACTAACTGGGTCTAACCTCTTCCTTAAATTCTGATCAAATGAACTGCCTAGCTGAATCCCGTCCAAGCTCATTCACATTCATTTTTCCAAGTAATTTTTACTTAAAGATACAGGCCAAATATACTATATATCTTTTTAAGTTTATTCATTTATTTTGGGGAAGGGAGGAGAAAAAGAGAGAGACTGCATGCATGCGAGTGGGGGAGGGGTAGAGAGAGAGAGAGAGGGGGCAGGGGGGGAGAGAATCCCAAGCAGGCTCCACACTGTCAGTGCAGAGCCCAACGTGGGGTTCCAACTCACGAACCGTAAGATCATGAGCTGAGCCCAAATCATGAGTCAGACACAACTGACTGAGCAGGCCAGGGGTCCCACAGGCCAAACATGCTACAAATGCTCCATTTCCGTCTGTCATTTCGCTTGGTTGCAAAATAGGATATACTCGAATGTGTCCAAAAATAATACAAAACTTAACTAGAACCCCCATCTAATTTTTTAAAACCTGTTTCTTCTCACTACTATGTAACTTCAATAATACCCACTAAATTTGGTAATATCTAACTTCACATATACACATCAGGAAAAGCAAAGATTGAAACAAGGCAAAAGACATGAACTAATATAAGACCGAGATGTTCAGTTTTAGAAAAATTAAGCCAGCAAGGAGTTTTTATGTGTTCATTTATTGATCGCTGGGAATACAGCCTATTGAGAATACAGGACATGCATTTTGGGAGAGAAATTAACCATATCTGAAATGAAGGCATTCAACAAGCCTGCTCGAGTTAATAAGGTAGCACAGATCAGATCTAAAGACAGTGCGAGAAGGCTCAGACAGCCACGTACAATTGTCATTAAGATTCCGGCTGCAAATTCTTTTGGAATTTATTTATTCTTAATGACTTAGAAATTACCAGGAAAGAGGGAAGATCACTGCCTCTTTGGCTTCACCTAATGCTAGGAACCAAAAAAATGTTTTGGCTTTAACTTCAAATTGTTTAGGGCAATTCCATTTTTACAAATTCTTCCACATCAGTTCGTATGCTTTAGAATTATAAGCGGCTCTATGCCATCAGAAGAGATTAATAACCAAGGCTAAACTGTGTTTGTTTGATTTCAGCATCTAGTACTGAATCACACTGATCTAATACTAGATTTTTACACCACACTGCCGATTTTCCCCCAAGATGTTTGTTCTCACTCACTGATACAATAAAATGATATAAATTAAGGAATTCCAGTTACATTTAACAGGACGGAAAGATTAAGTTACCGGAATGTCTTAGACCATAATTAAAAACTGTTTAATTATATATGTGGTATACATGATGCAAGAATTATAACCTATAATTAGATAAAATGCTGAAATGGATTTATAACTGTAGTGTTACATGCCACACATTTCCCCCAAACTTTCTGACGGATATTGTTTTTTAAAATGACCATACCAAAAAAAAAAAAAAAAAAAAAAAAAAGGACAATACTAATGTTACTTTCAAATGATTTGGATTCCTCTTTGTGGTAGAGAAAAAAATGGATAAACACAAATTAATAAAAAAGGGAAGATTTTGCCTTTTCTTTTTTGAAAGAGGCAGTCTGTTCCTTTCATAAACTGTATTCTTTCCTTAATGCTTCTGGACGAATCCGTTATGGCTTGCAGCGCTGGACAAATCGTGGGTATAAGCATACGTCTCGGATGTGATACCTATTCAGAATCCAGGTCAAGAATCGCTCCAAGCCCAAGCCGTATCCGCCATGGGGACATGTGCCGTATTTTCTCTGTTTAAAAAGAAAGACAGAAGAGCAGATGTTTAAAATTTTGTCTAAAATATTAAATATTTTCTGCTGTGAAAGGAATTCACTTATTGCGGCTAAAAATTTAACTCTTTTTTAATTTTTTAAATGTTATTTATTTTTGAGAGAGAGAGGGGCAGAGGATCTGAAGCGAGCTCTGAGCTGTCAGCACAGAGCCCAATGCAGGGCTTGAACTCACAAACTGTGAGATCATAACCTGAGCCAAAGTTGGACGCTCAACCAACTGGGACACCCAGGCGTCCCAAGAATTCAACTCTTAATCTCTTTGCTTTCATAGACTATGTGTGTAGAAATGATTTGGCATGAAAAATAAACGAGGGATTAAGTGTCACCCCAAAAAGAAGAGATTTAAAACTTTTCAGTGAAGTCAATGTCTCTGTTTATCAGCGGAAAATGCAAGCTAGACTAGATACTGGTAGGCTCTAACAACAAATTTTTTAAAATGTA
>NC_043713.1:17139731-17236025 GCF_006229205.1 Suricata suricatta | reverse complement strand
TTAAAAACAAGTAAATACACTGCAGTTAGTGCCAGGCTGCCAGGCTCGGCTCTACTTTCGAGGAAAACCACACTTAAGCTCTTACAGCTAACTGAGCACCATGGTCATGTAATATTCAAATCCTATAATTTTAACAAGAAATGTTACACCCGATCAGAAGACAAAACCCGCGTCTCTAAACACTGCCATTCTAGACGTGTGCCGCAGTATTTCCCATGAGCTGTATCTTATCCTGGTGGCAGTCCCCACCCCCTTAGAAAGCAAAATTGCGATCCGAATCACAAACTGACCGACTCCGTGAGGCGGGGATCCTCGGGACACCGCTGCATGTAGAAGGACTTGATCTCCACGGGAAACCGGCACAGCAAGATGGGCTCGTTGATGGTGTCCGTCATCAGTCTCTCAGGAGCTTCCGGGATGTCCTGCGGGGACACAAGACTTCATCAACACCTACTACTCGAAAGGCAACCAGACAGAGGCAGCCCTCGCCCCGCGCAGCCCATCCGCTCATGAATGCGAAACAGTATAGAGCACACACCCATCCACAACCCGGACGCATGGGAGGCGGCGACAGCTTCCTTCAAAAACAATTAAGGTATTTCAAAAAACTCACACGCAGTCTGTGCACCAACTACAAAAAGATCTGCTTTCTTCCACAGCACAGCTCGAGTGCCACGCTGCTTGAGGGCCGAAAACCAAACCCAAACCAAGACAAAACAAAGACCAGACCACTCAAGCCGTTATCACTGTGACTAGATGCTGTTCGGTTTTTTTTTTTTTTCAGGGGCCAGCCTCATCTAGCTCTGAAGCAAATGCAGTCCACTGAGTCCTATATGGATGGCATAAGATCATCAGAGAATGCTCCAGAACATCACTGGTCTAGGCACAGTGTGCTACTAATAACACTCTTCTTTTAAACTCTCTGATCCTCTGGACTTCTTTTGCTGTTAATAAGAGATCTATGTGGCTTCCATGGTGGAAAGACAGAGTCGTAAGACCAATAACCAGTGTCAAGTTCATAAGTGTAACCGCGCCTGGAATAGTTAGCTGAGAAATGTTAGAGGATGAAGAATAGGGTTAATCTGCTTCTCATTCAGAACATCCTCAGTAAACCGCACATAAATTCGAGTTAAAACTTCAAGGTCGTGGCCCAGTACACACTGCCTGAGAGAACTGGACAAGACTACTTTAACCGAAGAGCCAGTATTGGAGCTGAGCAGTCACCTGGGGCAGGCGTCCCCCAGCCCGTGCCGGGAAGCCTGCGCCTCTAAAAGTACGGAGAGGAAATGGGAGAGGAGTTGGACAGTTCTGGCCCCTCAGCTTTCATCTGCTTTGCCAGTAGAGTGAGATTTAACTGGGAGGGAATAGTCCTTATTAAAAAAAACCTTTTTTTTAATGTTTATTCATGTTAGAAAGAGAGAAAGAGAGAGAGAGAGAGTGCAAGTGAGGGAGGGGCAGAGAGAGAGAGAGAGGGAGACCCAGAATCCGAAGCAGGCTCCAGGTTCTATGCTGTCGGCACAGAGCACGACGCGGGGCTCCAACTCATGAACCACGAGATCATGACCTGAGCTGAAGTTGGCCGCTTATCTGACTGGGCCAACTGAGCCGCCCAGGCACCCCTGGGAAGAAATGGTCATACTGCACATTCCACAAAGCCGGAAGACCATTTATCTACTCTGGGGTCCTCATGTGTATGGAATGACATCAGCGTACAGTAAATGCTGACAAGCATCCAGGGCCGTCCGAGGCGCGGGCCTGACTAAGCACTCAGCTCACGGAGTCCTCCCAACTTTGCAAAGCGGCTCTTACCCCACGATGGAGATAAAGACCCGGAAGCGGGGGTCACTGGGCTCCCATTACACACAGGAAGGACACAGGCGGAGCTAAGCCCACCTGGAGGGCTTCTTACTCCAAAGAGTGTGCTCTTTCCACTCAACCACCCTACTTTGCTAAGTTTTAGGTAATAACAGTTCTCAAATCTTCAAAACAAAATTTTGTCATTATACACCAATGGAAACACTAACAGTAATTTATAGAGGTATAACATATTGTCTGTCCTCTCTGTAAATTCCTTCTAATAATGAAACAAAACTCATTAGCAGTAGTTACACATACATGTGTTTTTAAATAGCAATACTCAAATTTTATCTATAAAAATGCACAGGCTTAATGGTGTTAACAATCTATACACATTCTCAGTTTATCTGAAACACCAGGCCAGCCTCCCCAGCAAAGCCTGCTCTCTTGGTTTGCATTCTAACCAACAGCTAGTTTCTTTGACTCTTCTCCACCTGAAAGAGTTTTAATACACTTTTTTGGGCAGAGGAATCCTTTTTGAAAGAGTCATTACTTTCTCCAGACAAAATGAATATAAACATATCAACATTTTGCATGTAATTCCATTGACTTTTTTTAAAGTTTATTTATTTATTTTGAGAGCAAGCAAGCGAGCATGAGTAGGGGAGGGGCAAAGAGAGGGAGAGGGAGAGGGGGGGGGGGGAGAGAGAGAGAGAGAGAGAGAGAGAGAGAGAGAGAGAGACAGACAACCCTTAGCAGGCTCCACACTACCAGTGCAGAGTCTGATGCAGGACTCTAACTCATAAACAGTGAGATCATGACCTGAGCCGAAATCAAGAGCTGGACACTTAACAGGCTGAGCCACCCAGGCACCCCCTGCATGTAATTTTAAAGTTCACAACTTTCTGAAGCATCCTGTTAGTCTTGAAAATTATGGCTAGAGGGGCCTGCGTGGCTCAGTCGGTTAAGCGTCCAACTTCGGCTCAGGTCATGATCTCAGGGTTCATGGGTTCGAGCCCTGCGTCGGGCTCTGTGCTGAACATCTGCTCAGAGCCTGGAGCCTGCTTCGAATTCTGTGTCTCCCTCTCTCTCTGCCCCTCCCCCACTCACACTCTGTCTAACTCTTGTCTCTCAAAAATAAATAAATGTAAAAAAAAAAAAAAAAAAAAGAAGAAAATTACCGCTAGAGTAAATCAAGACCGTGGATTAATCATAGAAGAAGAGAAAGAGATGAAAGAGGAGATGTGAAGATTATTTACTGAACACGACAGAAATGTACTGTTCTAAGGCTTATCATACCTACGGATTCTGAATCCTATCAATCGCTGGGAGGTGGTGGCTTGGTGGTTACCACTGATTTGACCAGAAGCAGGTGCCTCCTGCATTACTGGTTAAATGACCAGAGCAGCAAGCCACTTAAGCACAATGACACCTTTGAAACAACAATTAGAAAGCAATACATACCTCTCCAAATTCATAGAAAGTGCCATCTTCTTTCTTTACATTGTGTTCTTTCAACCACACAATAGCATCCGAATAGTTCATCCGCTTAAAAGGCCGTTTGGGGGGCTTGAAGTTCTATCATAGAAAGAAAAGATTCGGTGTGTATGAAGAAACCATAACACTCAAAGTTCCATTTTAATACAAACTGTTCATCATTATTGCAAAATGTTATTTCCAACTAGCAAACGAGGAGGACATTCCCACAGCTAGAAAACACACACAAGCCTCCTCCTGGGTGAGTTGAAGGGTTATAAATTTATTGGCAATGACTAGTATCAAATTTCCCCTTAAAAATATGAGTGCAGAAATGAGGGAAGGTGGTCAAAAGGTCCATACTTCCAGTTATAAAATAAGTCAGTCCTGAAGACCTAATGCGCAGCAAGGAGACTATCTGTCACAATACTCATGACTGTGAACGTTGCTGAGAGAGTAGATCTTAGAAGGCTGCACCATAAGAAAGAACACATTGTATCTCTATCAAATCATTATGCTGTACACCTGGAACTAGTATAAAGCTATATACCAATTGTATGTTTAAATATATATATATGTGTATGTCACTTATTGCAAAGCTCATTAAATCATTAAATTGATAAAAAACTGATGATGAAGACTTCATTACTTTCCGAGAAAAAAAAATTATGATTTTGCATGTCCATAAAAAAGTACACCTACCGGGTTGAGGTCACGCACTATGCTCGCCACGGGTGATTTCAAGACTCTGTCCACCACGTCACAAACCAAGTCCTCCAGTCGGTTCAGGAGCTCCTCAAAGGTCAGGAAAGGGCACTCTGCTTCCACATGCGTGTATCTGAAGGACAAGACACCAGCTGGGCACGGCCCTTCTTTTCTGCCAAGCTTCTCTCCAGCGGGGATATCAACTTTGCGAAACTACCCAGAAATGTAAGATTCCAGCACCGCCAACCAACCCCCAACTCAGCAACTTAGTTTTAGGGCCCCTTTCTCTCCCCCTTGAAGAGTGATTTGTTTATCCCTTATAAAGGATCAAGGCAAAGTGAAAGAAGAGCCCAAAGCTAGCTATGGCCCAGGAGG
Source organism: Suricata suricatta (assembly GCF_006229205.1). NCBI lineage: Eukaryota > Metazoa > Chordata > Mammalia > Carnivora > Herpestidae > Suricata > Suricata suricatta. The sequence continues at coordinate 17,231,672 of NC_043713.1, read as the reverse complement.
CAAATCTTCATTCATGGCTTCCATTCACTTGTTGGAGTGCCTTCCACAAACCCTCTTCATGTATCATTTTTTTTTTAACATAGTCATCATTTTCCTACATAAAGATTGCTTCTCTAAACATATTTTCTTAAAAATAGCATTTATAAAATAAAAATAAAAAGACAATTCTGTACTCAGCCAGGTGCCTTCGTGTTCTGGACTGTTCTGCGCGGTATGACTGTGCAACACAAAAGACGTCTCCCAGGGCTGGGATGCAGGTCTCCAGGTACAACTGAGAGGACTGAGTCAAAAACGCCTCTTCCCCGAAATAGTCCAGCTTGAAGAGCGTGGCACCGCCCTCCACCTGTGTTTGCACTAGCGTTGGAGGAGTGACCTGTTCCAAGGGAAAGGAGCAAATGAAGGCCGGTGAGTGCCACTATTCAAGTATAAAAATGGCAGAAGGTGTCGTTTGTTTGCAAAAGATGACGAACACACGCTTACTTCGTAGTACCCCCTGTCAAAGAAGTGATCTCGAAAGCACCTAGTGACCATGGAACGTGCTTTCAGGATCTTGGACATGTTTTCTCCCCGGATCATCATGTGCCGGTTGTTGAGCTGGACGTCAACATCCGACTCCTCGTTGATCAGGTTATCAGCTCCTCCAGCAGGGGCCAGCCCGATCAGTTCCCAGAAGTCACAGCTCAGCTCGTGGCCGCCGGGAGCCTACAGTTTTAGAAGCGGGGGGGGGGGGGGGAAGGAGAGAGGAGGAGACAAAAAACTAACATTATTGAGGATTTTAATTTATGTCAAAGTTTTTGGTAAGCTGGCATTTCTAAGACCTCATCATTAAAAAATTTTTTTAATGTTTTATTTATTTTTGATACAGAAGAGACAGAGCATGAGAAGGGGAGGGTCAGAGAGAGGGAGACACAGAATCTGAAACAGGCTCCAGGCTCTGAGCTAGCTGTCAGCACAGAGCCTGACGCAGGGCTCGAACCGACGAACGTGAGATCCAACCTGAGCCGAAGTCAGAGGCTTAACCGACTGAGCCACCCAGGCGCCCCTAAGACCTCATCATTATTAGCCTACCCTTCTAATCACAAAGACCCAATACTTCGATTTCATATTGGTATTTTTAAAATTCCTTCCAGAGTAAATATATAATTTTTTAAAAATAGAAAAGCACAACTAGAAAATAAATGATAATCTTGCACCTTGGAGGAAATACTAACCACTGTTAGCATTCGGCATATCTTCCTTGCCTTTGCCCGATAATTTAAAATAACATTTTACCTACATTGAAAAACTCCTTAAATGCAAAGATTTTACTAAAAGCTGTTTTTCTTTGGAATAGATATAAGACAGAAATTCAAATTCTCCCTAATAATTCCATGGAAAGCAATTCATTTTAGCAGCCATGCATCATGGATTATTTAATTATCTTGGTGCCAAACCCTGGACAGCAAGTGACACGTCATAATAACGACTCCATTTTGCAAATCACATTATATCAGTGAACTTGAATCAGATATTTATTACTTTTTTTTCCTTCAGATATTTATTCTTAATGTAGGTTCTTTTACATGAAGTCTGGGAGACTCTCTTTTATCAGTATTTCTAGTCTATTAGGAGGACTCTAGGGGCTCCCTCTGGTGGTTAATATGCCAATTTGCTTTCTTTCCCAGTCAACAAACAGAACCACAATAATTATCTGAATAATTACCAACAAGTAACTGTACCTGGTGTGGGTTATATGCCTGTTGGCTGGAGGACAAACAATTCTCTGAATATCAGAATTATATTTAGCTTTTTCTAAAAGAGACTTTCAAACTCTATTCAGCAAGTTTTAAGATTCAAATTACTGCTCTCTCATAAATTTTTTTTGGGGGTAGATTGCTTTTATTCCCACCTAGCTGAAAAAATTACTCATGTATCCATCACAAAGTAGCTTTCTATGGCCCACAAGGATTACTTAAGAATTCTGTAGGGGCATCTGGTTGGTTAAGTGTCCGGCTTCAGCTCAGGTCATGATCTCACGGTTCGTGGGTTCGAGCCCCGCATCGGGCTCTGTGCTGACAGCTAGCTCAGAGCCTGGAGTCTGCTTCCGATTCTGTATCTCCCTCTCTCTCTAACCCTCCCCTGCTTGTGCTGTCTCTCAAAAAAAAAAAAAAAAAAAAAAAAAGAATTCTGAAATACTGGATATCCCTGAATTTGTTACATCATATGAGCTGTTCAGTGTACATACTTCACTGGAAAAGGTAAAAGCATATGAAATTTAGCAAGTACATCACATTAGTGTGTTTATTTGCCAAATACCAAAAGTACAAACAAAAAGCATTGGAGAACAAACTACCTATTCATTCAGCGAGGAATTCAGTCTACTCACCTGCTTGCCCTTTGGGGTCAGATTTAGCATTCCATAGACCGCAACACTGCTCTCGGTGGCCAAGACTACTCCATTGTAACACTGACACTGCAAAAAGATTGAAGTTCAAGTTTCCTGACTCGTATTTACATCAAAATGTTCTAATATACAGAAAGCTAAGGGGATTACTTACATAGAAGTTACTGGTCTAAAACTGGTAAAATAATACGGCCATTAGTATCTAGTACTAATATCTACTATTAACAGCTATTTTTATGGGGGAAGGATTCATCTATCGACAGGTAAACGTATAGAAGTAAATAGATACTTTTTATACATCGATATGCAAAAATGACAGTAGTCCGTATCTCTTAAAAATATCTGAACAGCCCATTTTTTTCCTTTAAAATTCAGACTGTTGAAATAAAAAACATTCCACCTAGACTATGATCATCGATACTACTAAAATCATTAGGATAAAAGTGAAAGGTTACTTTATAATGGAGGGGCCAAGCTGTCAACACAACTATCATAAAATTATTAAAAAAAAAGACGTGGGTTTTCATGTGTTGTGTGTTGTGATGTGATTGAAAGAGCACAGCCTTGGCCGTGAAGTATCTGTGCCAAAAATAAACCAAACCAAACCAAAAAGCCCCCAAAACCTTAATCTGATAAGCTTCTAGAAATATAGAAGGTAGAGGAACATGTTAAACGACATCTCAGGATGCAACCAACTAAATCCGGAATGGAGAAGTTCCACGGGACAACCAAGTAGGTTTTTTCAAACAAATAAATAGCAAGGGGTTGTTTGGGGGGTGGGGAAAGTGAGGGTGGAGGTAGAAAAGAAAAAGGAAGAACAATTACAGACTGAAAGAGATTTCAGACCCACATCAACTCACAGCAATGCATCAGTCTGGTTTGGGTTCTCATTCAAACCAACCAATTGTAAAAAGACATTATGAATCAATTGGGAAAAATTGGATATTTAGGAGTGGTCTTCATTTTGGGAAGTTAAATATTAAAATATTTTTTCTTGGTGCACCTGGGGGGCTCAGATGGTTAAGCCTCGGACTTCGGCTCAGGTCATGATCTCATGGCTCATGAGTTCGAGCCCTGTATCAGGCTCAGAACCTGGAGGCTGCTTTGGATTCTGTGTCTCCCTCTCTCTCTGCCCCTCCCCTGCTCATGCTCTGTCTCTCTCTCTCAAAAATAAACTTAAATAAAATTTTTTTCTTGGAGATGCAAATTCAAGTATATTTATATAAAATGATATGACATCTGGGAATAAAACTGGGGGGAGGGGTGGTAAACCAGAATTGGTCACACATTAGTCATTACTTAAAGTCTTAATGTTTCTGTCCCCCTAAAATTCGTATGTTGAAACCCTGCACCCCAATGCACGGTATGAGGAAGTAAGGCCCTGCAGGGGTGATTAGGATGAGAGGAGGTCAAGAGCGTGGGCCGTGGGGTTAGCGCCGTTATAACAGTTACAAGGGTTTGCCCCCCGCCTGCTCTCTGTCACATGAAAATGCAACAGGAAGTTGGCAGTCTGCAACCAGAAAGAAGGCCGCTCCCCAGAACACAACCAGCCTCTAGAACTGTGAGAAATAAAGTTCTGTTTAGAAGCCACCCAGTCTACGGTGCTTTATTAGACCAGCTCAAACTGACGAAGAGGTTACGAAGCTAGGTCATGAGCCCCTGAGGCTTCCTCAGACCGCTGGCCTTGAACAATCTGGGAGCCAGGGGTGCTGGCCCTGCAGGGTCAGCTATCCACATATCACTTGATTCCCCCAAAACTCAACCAACAACCTACCGTTGACCAGAAGCCTTACCAGTAACAAAATCAATTAACATACTTTACATTATATGTATTATATACCGTATTCTTATAGGAAGCTACAGAAAAGGTGTCGTGAAGAAAGTCATACAGAAGAGAAAATACGCTTACGGTACTGTACCACGTGCAAATGGACTTTGTGATTCAAGCCCATGCTGTCTGAGGGTCACCTGTACCGTTCTGTTTTTATGTGTTGGACGTTTTCCATGATAACAGTTTAAAATATATACACCACTCCTAAAATTCCCAAAACTAACAGTAAAGGAACTTACTGAAAATAATCAGACTGTCAGCTGTAAGTAAGAAAAGAACATTTACCAAGTCATCCGACAAGACACACTGAAGATAACCCGTGCCGTCCCGCAACACCAGAAACATTAAGTTCTTTCCTAAACACGAGAAAGAAGAATTCAGCCGAAATGTTCTCAAGGCACTTACAAGTCCTGTCTCATACCGTAAGATTCAAAAAGAAAACTCCCTGGCTAACGTGTTAGGAGGCGTGGCCCCCTGCCTCTGATGCGGCCACGGGTATTATCACTACTGGGTATTTGTAAAGCTTTTTACTTTCTTCACTTTGCTCCCAAATCCTATATGATGCTCGTGATCCATGTGATCCTGGGAAAGTAAGACGGTAAGCCACAGGAGATGAGGGATCCTGTCTTACTCACTCACCCCTGAATCCGCCGCAATGTCTAGCATGGTGCTGCGACTCAGTGGGGGGTGCGTAGTCATTGCTGTGCGGAATCACTCTTTTTGTTCGTGCCCCATCTCTATTTACAAAGGATGTGATAACTACTTACAATAAAATACATGTAATAAAAATAATAACAAGAGAGGCGGCTGGGTGGCTCGGTCAGTTAAGCATCCAACTCTTGATTTCAGCTCAGTCATGATCTCATGGTGGGACTGAGCTCCAGGCTGGGCTCTGCACTGACAGTGTGGAGACTGCTTAGGATTCTCTCTCTCCCTTCCTCTCTGCTGCTCTCCCACTTGTGCACCACTCTCTCTCTCAAGATAAACAAACATTTAAAAAAATAAAAATAAGAGAAAGCAAAAAGTCAGAGCCGAGGGAGAATTAGAATGCAGATACACTAAAGATAAAACTCAACACTACAGCCACAAATAAGTTTCAGATCTGGCTCTGCACTTCCTGTAATCATCCCCTGCTTTTCATTAAATAATTAAATTCAAGTAGACAAAGATTTACTGGATACTTCTGATCTCTGTGGTTGTGTACAGCTAAAGAGCGTTTAAATAATTGTTAGATAACTTTTAAATATTTATTCATTTATTTTTGAGAGGGTGGGGAAGCAGAGAGAGAGGGAGAGAGAGGATCTCAAGCAGGCCCGATGAGAGGCTCAAACTCATGAACCACGAGATCATGGCCTGAGCCGAAATCAAGAGTCAGATACTTAACTGACTGAGCCACTCAGGCGTCCCAGCATCTAAATAATTTTTAAACCTGGAAGAGTCGTATTATAGAAGAACAAAGTAAGGTTATAGTTCATATCTTTTAAGAACTAGCATCAGTACCAAATGTCCCAGCCCTCTTCCCCAAGTAAATGTTTTCAATGTTTTTCTTCATCTAAGACCAGGCATGTTTAAAACTGAAGAGACAGAAAAGCAAAGCTGTGCCATCTACCTTGTCTACGCAGCCTGTGGACCCAGCCAAACACCTTGACTCTTTGGCCTCTGTATCCTTCTAGGGCATGAATCTTCACCTGTCAAATTGAAATCAAGAACATTTGACCAACCATGTGTTTGACCACATATCAACTTCTCCGCTAATATTAGATGCATGGCAGCAAAGTGTTAACAATTCACAAATGATACAAAACTACAGTCATTCTACAGCAAGTCAGAACTGAAAAGCTTCACCATATTGGAGTGGTTAAAAAAAAATGCAAGTCTTCTCTTAGTGTAAAACTGTCACCGAGAAACATGGGGAATTTCAGGTAGTGCCATAGAAAATCAACGAAGAAATGAATCCATAATAGCTGTAACGCAAATCCACGCAGCCCTTCTCCTGGCCTCACAATCTCTACTGACATCGAAAGGTGGAAGCTAACCAAGGCTAGATTTCGGTTTGGAGGGCGAAGGAGAGAGGAGCACGGGAAGGGGGAGTATGAACGTCGCACAAGAGCTCCTCACTGAGGACACAGGAAAAACATGACAATTCGTCAGGAGCAAGAACTACCTGACATTTAAGCATGTCCACTCACAGCCCAGCGTCTGTTCTAGAAAAAAATACAGAGGAATCCAATTCACAAAATCACAAAATGTTATTATCTGTTTTAAAAAATCATGAAAATAGGAGCGCCTGGGTGGTTCAGTCAGTTAAGCGTCCAACTGCAACTCAGGTCCTGATCTCACAGCTCATGGGTTCGAGCCCCGCGTCGGGCTCTGTGCTGACCGCTCAGAGCCTGGAGCCTGCTTTGGAGTCTGTGTCTCCCTCTCTCTCTCTGCCCCTCCCCTGCTCACACTCTGTCTCTCTCTCTTTCAAAAATAAATATTAAAAAAGAAACATCACTTTTAAAAAAATAATGAAAATCGTGGATTTTGACCCCTTATTTGATGGTGAGGAAACAGACACGCAGGGCGGGAGGACACTCAGCTAGCTTTCAGGCAGGGCAGGGACCACTCAACACCTAATTACTAAACTTTATAATAAAATGAACCCAAAGAACCAGCCTCATAACTCGAAAATGTTATTTCCCTGTATGCCTTCTAAAAGGAAAGGAAGGGTAAACGGTGCACAGGAACAAACCACGGGGCTTGCCCCTCAGACACAGAGCTGACAGTCCACGATATTTGGGACAACACGTGTCACACTCACACATTGTGGCTCCGGGAGGCTTGGGTCGTTTTTAATGGTAACCTTCTTTGCTTCTTCCAGGTTCTTTTCTCTTCGCAAATTGTCTTCTGCCTAATTTTAACAACAAAGCAATCTGTTAGCACGGTTGCTAGTGTTCTAACCTAAAAACCGTCCACGGGGGCAAAGCCATTGCTCACCTCTTTCTTTTCCCGGGATTCGTTCTTCATTTGTTCCCTATGCCACATTTTTTTAATGTTCTTCATCTGTGATTTAGAAATAACATCCCACCTCTAGAGAGAAAAACAGGTTTTTTCAAGACCTCCAGGTTCAGATGCAAATTTATTTACAGAATATAATTCTGTAGAGTTTTTTAGCTCACCTACCTCATTTTCTTTTTGTGAATCTATGTAAATGGTGGGAAACGGTTCTTTTCCTACCGTCATCAAAGCCTTGGGCGGGAAGGGAGAAAAAGAAAATTTCTTTAACGTTGTACAGTATTTGAAATCAAAATAACATCCAAATTAAGAGGCAACTTCCGCCATCTAGAATATAATCAAGAGCAAGGAAGAATATAATCATGAATACAGGCCCCAAGAGCCAAAAGTCAATGTTCACAGAATGACTGGTTGGATGTTACTAAAAACACTTTGCTTAACGTAGCAGCGCTCAGGCCCTTTCACAGACAATTCTAGCAGGTTCAGTTGCACATTACAGTTGATCCCTGGACACAGGTTTAAACTGAGTGGGTCCAGGAGCGCCTGGGTGGCTCAGTTGGTTGAGCATCCAACTTCAGCTCAGGTCATAATCTCGCAGTTTGTGAGTTAGAGCCCCAGGTCGGGATCTGTGCTGACAGCTCAGTGCCTGGAGCCTGCTTTGGATTCTATGTCTCTCTCTCTGTCTCTCTCTCTGTCTCTCTCTCTCCCCCTCCCCCACTTAGTCTGTTTCTTTCTCAAAAATAAACATTAGGAAAAAAAAACTTAGAGTGGGTCCACTTATGCAGATTTCCCCCTCACAGATACAGTACCGTACTGTAAATACATTTTCTTTTCCTAATGATTTTTTTTGAAGTTTATTTTTATTTTTGAAAGAAAGAGTGCAAGCAATGGAAAGGCAGAGAGAGGGAGACAGAAGATGTGAAGCAGGCTCTGCACTGACAGCAGAAAGCCTGATGCGGGTCTCAAACTTACAACTGTGAGATCCTGCCCTGAGCCAAAGTCAGATGTTCCAATGGTTGAGCCATCCAGGCGCCCTTTTCCTTATGATTTTAACGTGTTCTTTCTTCTACTTTACTTTTTTGTAAAAATACAATATATAATACATATACCATTCAAAATGTGTGTTGACTGTTTACGTTATTGGTAAAGCTTCTGGTTAAAAGGAGGTTATTAGTAGTTAAGTTTTAGGGAAGTCAGAAGCTATGTGCAGATTTGACTCTATGGGGGTGTGTTGTTCAAGGGTCAACTGTATACAGTTTCCCAGTAGACTGGAAGCGACAGATTTTAAGTGGCTGTGGGGACCAGCAGGAAGTATACTGAGAACGACAGAGGAGAAACAGCTACTAGTCAAAGCCAATTGCAAGTCACACCTACATGGTTAATCTTCATCAAGAAATCGGGGAAGTTGTTTCTGAAACTCTTTCAGATACAAAAACAATGGCTGGGAACATAAAAGGCTAAGCCTCATTTAATTTGAAAAATCCCTCCATGTAGAACACCTCTTTTCATAAATATGAAGACGTATCAGGTGTTGCTGTGCCCTTTATAGTTCACAGTTTATATTATTTAATTACGTCACCCAAGAAATGTAACAAATTACTCTCTCCAGCTGTAGAATCTGCAGCTTACAAAAGCTAAAGGTCTAGTTCCCAGGCCTGGAAAATAGTTTTCATCTTGTTTTAACACTAACCCCAACTCAATGATCATCACAGAGGAGGGAACCTGGATCTTTTAAAAACATCAAAGAAAGGAGTACTTTTTATTTATTATTTTTTTTGAGAGGAGTATTTTTTAATAATTAGACCTTTTAGAGATGTTTGTAAATCATCAGGAACTTGCTACCTGACACTCTCTACTGATCGCTCTTTTTTTATCACTGAAATTGAAAGACCCAAACTGTAATTCCCCAAATCAGCATGGCACACTTTTGTGCCATTCTGCAAACATTCACCTAAACACTGTTGTCAGTTTTGGGAAGCCATAGGAATCACCCCAACAACTGGAAATGAAAGATTTCCCTCTAAAAGTTATAAGGTAAGACTCCGCCTCCCTCACATGAAATCCATGCCCAGATTTCTTCTAATCTCCCAAGAGGCCTCTTAGTGAATTTACTACATGTGATCTTGAGCCTTGAGACTCAAAGTACCTAATTTGTATCAGTATACTAAGAATGGACTCATTTCTCAGAAGAGACAGTAACTCAGGAGTCTGGAGCATGAAGACAGAATGCTAACTTACTAATGTGCTATTATTTCTCAGGATCTAAAAATCCTCAAGTGAGTTTCACATATTCTCTCTCAGTGTGAGAAGAAAGAAGATACCTCTTCGGAATGTTCAAATGAAGTTTAAAACTTCTCTATCCAATACTCTTAAAGCCACACAGCTGTATACATCCTCATTTTCTCTTTCTTGAAAATTCTCTTCAAAATCTAGTGCTTGAAATAACATCAACTCACACAGCACTAGCCGTAAGGCATTAATAAGCACAAGGCTGTTTTCCTAATGAGAAGAGACGCTACGCTACCTTTAGACCGGTTTTAAAAGGTTTCTCCTTGGTTCCATCACCGGTAGCATCATTTCCCTCTCGATCCGAGACATAGAGCTCTGCTGTTTGACAAAAGGAGAATAACTTACTCACTTGGCCAATAATTATTAGTCACCTCATACCACACCAACTTCACCCATTCCTTACCTTTGTGAACAGAACACGCATCTGATTAGTAAGAATTACCAGAGTTCAAAAGAAATTACATCATAATTACTTTCCCACACCCTTATTTCAGTGACATCCCATAAAAACATACTACTTACTAATCTGGCTTTTCAAAATGAAGTTTGAGGATTTTAATCTGTGACACTGCCTCTCTACTGGATTTTGCAACAACAACAAAAAGGCTTTGGAGTTGGACAGATCAGACTGGAATCTTGGATATTGTGCCTTAAAGGCCCAGGTGATCCTCGGGAACTCACTTAACCTTTCTGAGCTTATCTGTCTCTATGAAATGAGGGGGGGAGGGATGATACCCGTCTTGATCGGCTGCATGGAGGAGGAAATAAAGTAACAGATAAGAAACGGATAACCTCGTGACAGGACACAGATGTCAAATAAATACCAGCTCTGTCTGATCTTTCAAGGATACCAAAGCTCTGAGCTTCAACAAACTGCAGAAGGCCTTACAACTAGTTAAGGATGAATAGTGACATCAATCCAACTCTCTGTTTTCCTTTTTCTACTGCACCATTTGGTCTCCCGGAAATCTCAATATAAATGAGGATGTGTGAAAGCAAACTAGAATTCACGAGTCCTTTTCGGATGATCTCTCTGAAGAGCTTACATATTCGGGGGCAACTCTGATGTCTCATAGTGCCTCGCAGTGCCCAAGTCTCAGCTGAATCACGAGACGGTTCGCCGTGGGGCAGGGTCCCGGGCGGCCGCCACCCCAGTTCCCGGACAAGGTGGGCTCCCGGGGAGCGGGCCCAGCTCAACAAGTCGGGGACCAGAGGGGGTCTGGGCCCCTCCCCCGCTCCCATCTTTCACGAATAAATAGCGGTGGACCGCCCACTCGGGACCAGGCAATCCGCCGCACCTAGCTTCCTGCCCACTCAGAGGCATCGCTCCACTTCACATTCCGGGGTCCCCAGGCCCCGCTCACCTAGTACCATCCCTGCGGTCGGCCCGGTCACCTCCAAGGACATCGTCTGCAACACACTGCAGCCTTGTCACCCCAACGTGCACCGGAGGATTCCTCGACTCGGACGTTGCATCAGAAAGTCGCGCATAGGTCGCTCCAGTGAATCACCCGAGCGTCCGGGCGCATTGGTTACAGGAGGTTACGATATGAGGGCAGGCGTCACCGTAGCCGCCATCTTTGGGTCGGGCAGTGGCAACTTCCGGGTCTAACGTCCCGCCCCCCCCGTGTTCTTGGGGCTTTTCAGCCCTGCCCACTTGGGAACACCCTGGAGACTGAGACCCTGGATCCCCGGAAGGGCCTGCAATCCTGTCCCTTTGGTCTCCCACCTGCCCGCTTTCCCTGCTGTATCGCCCAATTCTGCCCCTAGCTGTAGGGGCGCTGGGGCCCTTTTAGAAATAGACCAACATTTTCGTTCCGTATCCCCAAATGTTGAAATCCTCGTGGAATTAATGTCATCATCAAATATATTGAGCGCTAGCCACGAGGTGGGGATGAGGATGAGGGACACAAGAGTAGCCCTATCTCACATGTGTTGCCGGTTGGGAGATAATAAGATGCTTTAACTTTCTAACTTAAATGGATAAATGTACAGTACTTCTGTATTTGATTTGGATTATGAATATTTTTATGTAAAGTTATAAGGATTACTCTTAGGGAGGCCATAATAATGCGGAAAGAACTAGGGCTTCAAACTGGCTGGAATTCTGGTTCTGTCTTCTACTAACTGCGCCTTGGGGTAAATTACCTAACCTGTCTGTGCTTCAATTTCCCTATTTGCGAAGGATAATCTAAGTTCACTGCCCAGCACATAATATATACTAAATAAAGGATAGCTAACATCATCATTTTCTACGTTGAGTGGAATACCAGAGTTTGTCTTTGAGTCAAGGGAAAACTGATTTTTGTTATGAAAGAAACTAAAACTAACTCCATGCAGAGGTTTAGACTCTATGGAGAATATGAACCAAATACTTTTCTTCAAGAGTATTTCACCCAGTTTCGTGGACTTTCCCTTTCCCTCTTTGCTTTTCTGTTTGCCCACACAAATATTAGTAATCTGTTGCTGCAAAGCAAATTACCTCAAACCTTGGGCACTTAAAACAACAAACGCAGTTTCTAAGAGCCAGGAATTCCAGGAGTGGCTTCATTGGGGTTGGGGCTTAGGGTCTCCTGAATCGAGCTGTGGACAGGGGCTGCAGTCCTCTGAAGTAGGGCTATGTGAGGATCCCCTAGGAGCTCACTCATACAGCTGTGGGCAGAGGACCCCCTTCTTGTCTGGCTGGGCTCCCTATAGCACTTCTAATGACAAGACAGCTGACTTCCCCCAAGGCAAGTGATCAGAGAGAGAGAGAGAGAGAGAGAGAGAGAGAGAGAGAGAGAGAGAAGCTGTGTTAATTACCTATCGTTGTATAATAAATTACCCTAAAACTAGCAACATTTGGCTACTCATTTCTGTGGACCAGGAATCTGGGCAAGGCTTGGCTGGGGACCCTGGCTCTGGGTCTCTCAACAGGATGTAATCCAGGTGTCCGCTGGGGCTGCAGTCATCATAATTTAAGATTCATGAGTCTCACCTGGGGTGGAGCCTCTTCCACACTCACTCAGGTGAGTGTTGGCAGGGTTCAGTTCCTCATGGTCTATTGGCCTCCGTTCTTTGCTATAAGGGCCTCTCCAACCGGGAGCTTGCTTCATCAGAGCAAGCAAACAAGATGGAAGGCAGTCTTTTGTAGCCTACTCCCAGAAGTGACATTCTTAAAGTTCACCATATTCTGCTTGTTAGAATCCAGTCACTTGGTCCAGCCTACATTCTACACAGGGTTTTACTCCAGGCAGGACCATTAGGAGGTGAGGATCCAGGTGGCCATCTTAGAAAGCTGCCTCCCACAGCGACCAAAACCCAAGCTAAAGTACCTATTATAATCTGATTAGTGAGGTGACATTTCATCCCATTTCATCATTTCTACTTTTTCTACTGGCCATACAAACCAACGTAGTAGAACACGGGGCAGGATTACACAAGGCAGTGAATACCAGGAGGTGGAGTTCAGTGGGGACCGTCCCAGGGGCTGCCTGTCACAGCCCGGCCAGATGAATTTCTCTTCACTTTGCTCTGGGTCTCTAGAGGCTGACTAACGGGGAACACATCAACAGGCTCTAACTTCTGGTCAGAGACAGCTAGCAGGGAGCAGGGCAAGAGAGTAAAGGGAGGAGAGTGAGGCTGGGGTATTCCTCCCAGCTCCCTCACTGCAGGCCGGATTACATCTGGCTCCTGTCAGGTGGCTCTAAGAAATTGTCATCTGGACTGCCCTTCATTTACTAGGTGTTTGGCCAACAGTCTCATTTAGTCCAACCTCCCTCCGAAAGCAGAACTTTCCTTATAGTATCTCTGAAAGGGTCACTTCCAGGAACAAAACTGAATGAATGAAATGAAATAAATGAAATGTACTGTTTCTTTGTCTCCTTATGCGACTCTGGCCAGTTGGGGGCACCCTATTCTCGTGGTCCTTGATGACCCGCCTTTGGGGCCACGCAGGGCTCAGGGTCATCCCACTCTGGGTTGATTTACACTCCGCTCCACCAGGCTAGGGACGCTAGTCGTTGTCCTAATCCTGAAATGGCTCTCATGGGCCACCGTAGCGGACCGCCTGCTTGAACTCAGGGAGAGCGCCGCCGGCGCCGCCATGTTGTCTCCGGCCACTTCCGCTTTTACCTCACCTGGCCCCGCCTCTGCGCGCGCGCCGCACCCCCAGGTGTGCGTGGAAGCTCCCGGGCGCGCGCTCGTCGCGGAGGCTCCGCCTTTCCCGCACGGTCTCGGAGCCTTCCGCAGTCCTCTAGAGTTCACGCCTGCACCTAGCGATTTGCTCCTCAGGGCAGTCTCCGGAGACAAACAACACTGTAAGCACCTCTGAGGCTCCTTTACCCACCTCCCCAGGCGGGGAACGGGGGCGGGGGGCGTGATGGGGGGGACAGGAGGCCAAGTGTTCAATTTCTTAGCGAGATGTCAAACCATCCAAAAATCTCAGTTTACTTAAAACCGACTTGAAACTTCAAACAAAAAGTAGGAGTTATGAAGATGCAACTGTTAGTTCAAGCAATTGCAAACGTAACTTACCTTCTCGTAAAGTTTAAGCGCTTAGGCTTGCTTGTTAGTTTATTTCTGCGATTTCCAGGCTCCTTATGTTTGTGAACTCGCTTATAAGCACCTAATCTGTAATCTCCCCCTAAAACAAGTTAAAAAAAGGAAAAGAGTGAAATCATTTTAAAACCCTGCTGGGTGCTCACCCTGTAAGAATGGTGAATAATGATAACTCCGCAGCTGGGACTCTGAAGCCTGCTACGTACGTAGGATACAGGACTCTCTATTTTCTGCCCCCGTGACCCCGACCACGGCCCCTCACCTCTGTGAGCCACAGATTTTTCCTTTGTAAAATGATAATATTCTGGAAGGGTTGTTGTGAAGTTGATAGGAGATCAAGTATACAAAAATGCCTCGTATGTGCCTGGCATCCAGTATGCCTCCGGAGTTAGGACAGAAATGGTACTAATAATCATTGTTAATTTCTTGTTTCACTTCAAGCCTTCAATCAAACTGTTGGACCCGCCCCATTTGCACCCTACCCACTCCCTCTTCCCTTGCCCAATGTCTCAGGAATTCAGTATTTCAGCATGTCTCTGAATCTGCAGACCCTCCTTGCTGCCCCAGCTCTCAGCAAATGACCTGTTTCTTGCTTTCAGCTGTTAAAAGCTGCCTGACTGTCCTGCCTCATACAACCGGCAAACTTTCCTACCCAACACCTATGCTTTCCTTCTAGTACCATGCGCGTAGTATCCTCTCTCCTGCCGGCCCCTCTGTCTCCTGGAGCCTCACAGCTCTCCATTCCAAGCCCCAGAGAACCCTTAAAAAGAAAAAAAACACCCAACCATTTCATTCTCCACCTTCCATGATTTCCCTTTGCTCCCAGGATCCACCCCAGTACCCCTATCAACTCACCAGGCTGTGTGCTCTAGTTTACCGTTTCTGTCTAAAAGCATAATTAACGTCAGCTTGGGCTAGTTTTTCCACTGAGTTGTCTTGAGTATGATGTGGGATTTGGAAGAGCCTTTAAGAAAGGTGAAGACAGGGGGCACCTGTGTGGCTCAGTTGGTTAAGCAGCCGACTTCAGCGTGGGTTCGAGCCCCGCGTCAGGCTCTCTGCCAACTACCCAGAGCCTGGAGCCTGCTTCTGATTCTGTGCCTCCCTCTCTTTCTGACCTTCCCCCGCTCATGCTCTGTGTCTCTCTCTCCCTCTCAAAAATAAATAAAACGTTAAAAAAAAAAGGGTGAAGACAGTGAAATGGAGAAGGAGCTGGGAAGCTTTCAAAGCAGAGCTGAGTTGTGTTCTCTGAAAACTGTGAGGAAGAACTAACCTCTAGGTTAGTTTGAAGGACAGTTTATCAGTTTGGCTGGAGTTGAGGCCCTAGCGCGTCTCCAGGCCCAGCTGATGGCTTCTTAGCTTGTCAGGTTTTCTGTTTTTTTATTTTTTGCAGTGGGAATAGGTCATGAAAGTATTCTCACCCCAAGCCACAAAATCCTGAGAAATATCCAAGTCTTAGACAAATCCAGTCAATTTAAAAAAAGCTGTTGGTGGGGGGCGGGTGGGCGGGGTGCCTGGGTGTCTCAGTTGGTTGAATGTTCCAGTCTTGATTTCGGTTCAGGTCTCTATGGAGCCCTGGCTCTGTGCTGACAGTGTGGAGCCTGTTTGGGATTCTCTCACTCCCTCTCCCTCTCCTTGCCCCTTCCCTGCTTGCTCACTTCCCATGCAATGATGTGCTCTCTCTGTCAAAATAAATCAACTTAAACAACAAACCTCTTCTGGATTCACCTTTACTGGAGATGTTTGCCGTGATGAAAGCTTGCTGCAAGTTTTCTAGAAACTTGAACCCACACGCTCCCTTCAGAAATATTACTTAGTGTTACGTTTATTAAACTCTCCAGTAAGCATACTTGGTTTGTGTTGGTCCCACAAAATTTAAATAAGGAAGCTGTGGGCAGGGGGAGTCTCAAGGCTGATGTTAACTGGAAACCTCCTATAGGATTTCCGCAGTCTGGCTTACTTATTATATGGTTTGGCTCAGCAGAACCATTTTGTGATGAAACCGCAAGGTGAGTCCCTATTAAGACAGAGCAAGGACTCGATTTGGCCTCTTGGCAATTTCTATTGCGTAGGGAGCACAAGAGCCTGATTCATTTCATATCATACTTCTTTGGGGACCACGAGGGAATCCCAGGGGATCTTTGTCCTGCTCTGGGCGAGGGTCTGGGACCCATTAGAGCAGCTGGATGCCATCCCTTTGTGGCTGCTTCAGTGTCACTGGGCTAAGTCTGTCTCCAGCGTCTG
Source organism: Suricata suricatta (assembly GCF_006229205.1). Lineage (NCBI taxonomy): Eukaryota > Metazoa > Chordata > Mammalia > Carnivora > Herpestidae > Suricata > Suricata suricatta. Next base: position 17,215,392 of record NC_043713.1, on the reverse strand, counting down.
GGGTTCCGGCTGCTCTCGTTCAGGCAACACAGTTTCCTTTTCCTTTCCTTCCCAGTTTCCTTCCCTCCTCCTTTAACCTCCCTCTTCTTCTCCATGCTCTTTCCTCTCCGTCTGCTCCGTGGAGTGGCTACCAGTCAGCTCCGGCCCAGCTTCTCTCAGCCTGTGAGAGCTGCTCGCTCTGGCGGGTAATCAGCAGAGGCGGGAGAGGCCGGCCTTGCACCGTGCAAGCACCTCGCAGGCCGTGGTTGAACCTGGCTCCCTCTGATGGGGGACTAATGAAAGCAGGACACCAGATTTATTCATAAATATGGGAAATGCTCAGAAGATTCCAAAAGACTTCCCGTTGGGTTGTATTCTTCATAACTGGGACCAGTTCTAATTTAGATGTCTTGAAGAAAAAAAGAAATTCATTTTCTTTTGTAACTCATCCTGGCCCCAGGACACTTTGGGTGATCAAAAGAAATGGCTACCTGCGTACCTGGGCGGCTCAGTCAATTAGGCATCTAGCTCTTGATTTCAGCTCAGGTCGGGATCTCGTGGTTGATGCGATCGAGCCCCAAGTCATAGATTTCTGCTGTCAGCGCAGAGCCTGCTGGGGATTCTCTCTCTCCGTCTCTCTCTCTGCCCCTCCCCTGCTCACTCTATCTCAAAAATTGAACTGTAAAAAAATTTATAAAATGCTATTTTACAATCGGATCTGTTTTGTCAGAAGTGGAGAGAGATCCCTTATGTATAGGCCTGTATGAAACTGTACCAAGACCCAGGCTGGCAGACTCATGGGGTGTATGTGTGGCCTCCATTTCTGCCCCACTTCCAAAGGATTCGGAGCTAGATTTGGATCTTCCCTTCCAGCCCCTGCCAAACCATCTCCATCCAGAATCTCCTTTATAAGTCCCAGCTGACCTCTCTCATCCTCCTGTTCCAACACCCCCTTCAGCCTCTAAGCCCCATCTTATTCTAGTCGGGCTCCTAAAGAACCGGAACCCCCCACACTGGAGCCCCTAGCACCATCCCCGGTGGGACTCCAATCAGGCTCCAAGCTAGTTCCCTCATTTGCCTCACCAACACACCCAAGGGCTTTATCCCCTGCAGGAGGGGGTTGATGAGGTCGGGGTAGTTACTAGAGTACACATCTCCTTCTCTGTGAGAGATCTAGGGACAGGCAAAGAGAGGTTTGGTAGATGTTCAGAAAATCCTGAAAAATTTAAGGATGAGTTTGTCAGATGGGGGCCGACGTTCTCGCTGACCCGGCAGGACATCAGTGTCATTCTAGCACACGGTTGCATCCCTGATGGAAGAGATCGCATCACAGGGAAGGCTGGAGAGTATGCAGTCTAGTAGCTGCTCATCCTCACCTCCAGGTCTCCTGGGTGTGTGGTGAAGCAGTCCCAGAACGGGTCCCCTGCTGAGACTCTGGACAGTATTGACCAAACTAGAAGGAGGTATTCTATCACTTGTTTGTCCGGAGGGATGAAAAGGTGTATGTATGATAACACTGGTAAATTATGAGAAGGTTAGAGAGAGATTACTCAAGGGAAGGATGAAAACCTGGCAGTCTCTCTGAGCTGGGTAACAGACATTCAGAAAGTATGCTGACACAGACCTGGGGTGCGCAGAAAGAAGGGCGTCGCTTGCCATGCGTTTCATTACCCTGTCTGTTCAGGTGTTAGGAGAAAACCACAGAAGTTGGAGGCTGGCTCTTTGACTCCTCTGTGAAACTTGGTGGAGGAAGCCTTCGAGGTCTGTAATGACTGAGGCAGAGTCTGTGGGCCAAAATAGAATTGGTGGTCCAAAAATACCCATTCACAGAGCCAGTAAAATCATCCAAACCCAGTCTTCCACATCCACCCGACGCCCGTTAACCCGACAACAAAATGTTTAATCCACCAGCCGTGACCTGGTATGCCAGTGTAGATCCCAGGTTCCCCCCCTTGTAACACCTCCTGTGCCCTTCGCAGGACCCCCACCTGCAGCCAGACCGCTAGAGGAACCTTCATGTACAGTACCGTGTCCACCAAGAGGTAGTGAGCCCTGCCCCTGAGCCCTGTTCCACTTCATGTGCAGTCACCATCTGCGGTTCGGACGCAGCGTGAGATCCAGAAGATACCCCGGTCGTGGTGTTAGCCGGGCTGTTACACAGGATTACAGGTGTTCTAGACTGCCGACACTGAAAACCAGAGAGACAGTGACAAGTACTGCTTATGGCTTCCCCCTAGTCACCCATCCTTGGGTCCCTCAGAACCACCCCGACCCAGGACTCTGATGTTGAGCTAAAGGAATCATGTTCCTGGGAACGGTGGATGGGAAGGGATTAGCAGTCCAATACCTTGATGCCAGCCTCACCAACGTGATTGGACTGTGGGGTGTATCGCTCCCCACCCTCACCCCGAGGATATTCAAGTATTGTCCCATGGCCCCTGGAGCACTCAGCTCTCACTGTGAAGGTCCACATGCACAGTGTGTCTGCTGATTGCCGGAGTAGTTACCTTGTTTTGTCCCTTGATGGGACAACAGGGCTGTCATATGCTGTGTCCCTGGTAGTAGCTGAAACAGGATCAGGTTTCATACAAAAATGAGTAGATTCACACACACAAAAAGTCATTAGATTCTGTGAGTTCTGTGGTCTGAGATTCTCACTTTGAGCAGATTTGTAGCTTAAGCAAGAAAAATATGAACTCCAACTACCGTTTTTTGGCTTAAAAAGAAGTTTGACTTTTTATTTCATGTTTGGAGTAGATAAAATATTCATATGGTTCAAAACTTTAAACTTTTTTTAAATGGAAAGATAATTCCATTTTTAAATATCACTTCCTTATTTCTTTAAGACAGCTTCTTTTGAAGTATAAATGCTATATAACAAACTGCACATATTTAAAATCTGCAGTTTGGTATGTTTTAACATATTTCTGGGCCTGTCACAGCACCACCACAGTCAAGATAGTGAACACGTCCATCACCCCAAAAAGTTTTCTCATATTCCTTTACGGTCCTTCCTGTGCGTTTCCCTAATGACTAATAATGCCAAGCCGCTCTTCCTGTGTTAATTTGCTTTATTATATATATATATTTTTTTACAGTTTTAATGAGTTATAATTGACATATAGGACCATATAAGTTAAGGCATATAGTGTAATGGTTTTACTTACATATATCGTGAAATGATCATCACAAAAAGTTGTTAACATCCATCATTTTATATAGATACTAAATAATAGAGTACATTTTTCCCTCATGATGAGAACTCTTAGCATTTACTCTTAACACTTTTTTTTTTTTTTTAAGAGAGAATATGGGTGGGGGAGGAGCAGAGAAGGGGAGAGAGAGAATCCCAGATAGCATGATGCCAGGCTCAATTTCACAACCGCGAGATCATGACCTGGGCCGAAATCAAGAGTCGGATGCTTAACTCACTGAGCCACCCAGTTTCCCCACTCTCTTAACATTTTCATATATATCACACAGCAGTGTTCACTATAGTCTTCATGTTGTACCTGACATCCCTTGTACTTATTTGTAACTGGAAGTTTGTATTTTTAGACAGCCTTCATCCAGTTCCCTCTCCCTTTCATATAAAGGTGGTATCAAAGACCAGTAGGGTAAAGACAGGCTATTTATTTTATATATTATTTTACCTCACCTCACATTCCATTTCATTTCTTATTTTATTTTACTTTACTTTTACTTTACTTTAACTTTATTTACACATGAGCAGGAGAGAGGGACAGGAGGGGAGACAGAGATTGAGAGAGACAGAGGGAGAGAGAGAATCTCAGGCCGGCTCCATGCTCAGCACAGAGCCCAACATCAGGCTCCATCCCATGACCCTGGGATCATGACCTGAGCCAAAATCAAGAGTTGAATGCTTAACCAACTGAGGCACCCAACAGGTTTCTTCCCCAGGGAACCCTGACTAGTACACCCGTTAAATTCACTCCCTATTTCTGTTGTGTGCTGGTCTCAGCCTGTCAGTAACCAGTGTCATGGTTGGATCCACCCCGTTGTGCTTATTATTTGCAAGATGCCCATCAGGAAACTGAGAAAATAAATGTATTACCCATAGGACCTAGAAGTTACAGAGCACACCTAGGGCTGTATGTTGTCTTTGGGAAAATGTCTATTCATTTCTTCTGCCCATTTTTAATTGGATTAGTTGTTTTCTTGGGTGTAGAGTTGTAAAAGTTCCTTTTACATTTTGGATAATAACTCCTTATCAGATAGATTATTTGCAAATATCTTCTCCCATTCAGTGGGTTGTCATTTTGTTTTGTTGATGTTTTCCTTTGGTGAAAAGCTTTTTATTTTGGTGTAGTCCCAACACTTTATTTTTGCTTGTTTCCCTTGCCAAAGGCAACATATCTAGAAAAATGTTTCAGTGGCTGATGTCAAAGAGATTATTGCCATATTTTCTTCTAGGAATTTTATGGTTGCAGATCCTACATTTGGGTCTTGAATCCATTTTGAAGTTATTCTTGTGTATGATGTAAGAAAGTGGTCCCATTTCATTCTTTTGCATGTAGCTTTCCAGTTTTCCCTTCACCATCTGTTGAAGAGACTTTTTCTCATTGTATGTTTTTGCCTTCTTTATCATAGATTAATTGACCAATAAGATGGCTTTATTTCTGAGCTCTCTATTCTCTTCCATTGATCAATGTGTCTGTTTTTGTGCTAATACCATACTGTTTTGATTACTACAGCTCTGTGGTCTATCTTGAAATCTGAGATTGTGTTACCATCAGTTTTGTTGTTCTTTTTCATTATTTCTTTGGCTATTCTGACTCTGATAGTTCCATACAGATGTTAGGATTATTTGCTCTAGTTCTGTGAAAAATGATGTTGGTATTTTGACAGCGATTGTATTAAATATGTAGATTGCTTCAGTAGTATGGACATGTTTATAATATTGGTTCTTCCAATTCTTTTTTTTTTAAATTGTTTTTGTTTTTTTTATTTTTTTTATTTATTTTTGAGAGACAAAGAGATACAGCATGAGTAGGGGAGGGAGACACAGAATCTGAAGCAGGCTCCAGGCTCTGAGCTAGCTGCCAGCACAGAGCCCAATGCGGGGCTCGAACCCATGAACCATGAGATCATGACCTGAGCCGAAGTCGGATGCTTAACCAACTGAGCCACCCAGGCGCCCCGGTTCTTCCAGTTCTTGAGCATGGAATATCTTTCCATTCGTTTGTACTGTCTTCAATTTTTTTCATCACTGTTTTATAGTTTTTGGTGTACAGGTCTTTTATCTCCTTGGTTAAATTTATTCTTAGGTGTTTTTAAAATTTTTGGCACAATTGTAAATGGGAGTGTTTCCTTAATTTTTCTTTCTGCTACTTCATTATTAGTGTATAGAAATTACATCCAATTTCTTTATATTGTTTTTGTATCCTGCAATCTTACTGAATTCATTTATCAATTCTAGTAGTTTTTGGTGGAGTCTTTAGGGGTTTTTATTTGTAGTATCACATCATATGCAAGGAGTGGCAATGTTACTTTCTCCTTACCAATTTTGATGCCTTGTATTCATTTGTCTTGTCTGATTGCTATGGCTATGACTTCCAATAATATGTTGAATAAAAGTTGTCTTATTCCCAATTTTTGGGAAAGAGCTCTCAGGTTTTCACCATTGATTATGATATTAGCTATGGATTTTTCAAATATGGCCTTGATCATATTGAGGTATGTTCCTTCTAAACCTACTTTGTTGAGGGATATTGTACTTTATCAGATGCTTTTTCTGCATTTATTGAAGTGATCATATGGTTTTTATCCTTTCTCTTCTTGAAGTGATCTACCACATTTATTGGTTTGTATAAATGATGAACCATCCTTGTATCCCAGGAGTAAATCTGACTTAATTGTGGTGATTTTCTTATTGTATTGTTGCATATGGTTTGCTCATATCTTGTTGAGGAATTTTGCATCTATGTTGATCAGAGATATTGGTTTGTTTTACGTTTTAGTGTCTTTATCTGATTTTGGTATCAGGACAATGTTGGCCTCACAGACTGAATTTGGAAGCTTTCCTTCCCCTTTTTTTTTTTTTTTTTTTTTTTTTTTTTTTGGTGAAAAGAAAGTATATTTAGATTTAGCCAGCTGGACGCGTTTAGATGATCCCAATTTTGTTGGCAACATCCAAAGCATCATAGTCAGGAGCCAGTTGAACCTGTGCTTTCTCTTCTCCATCGGGCCTGCTCAGAGGGTTGACCTTGGCCACGTCAATGTCATAGAGCTTCTTCACAGCCTGTTTGAGCTGGTGCTTGTTGGCCTTGACATCCACAATGAGCACAAGAGTGTTGTTGTCTTCTATTTTCTTCATGGCTGACTCGGTTGTCAGCGGGAACTTGATGATGGCATAGTGGTCTAGCTTGTTTCTCCTGGGGGCGCTCTTTCGAGGATATTTGGGCTGCCTTCAGAGACGCAGTGTCTTGGGCCATCGGAATGTAGGTGACGTGCGAATTTTCTTTTTTTTATGACTATGGACGCCTTTCAGTACTGCTTTCTTGGCCTTCAAAGCCTTTGCTTTGGCTTCGGCTTTGGAAGGGCCAGGGGCTTCCTTCTAAGCCTTCGGCGCCATCTTCGTGAAAGGGCCTCTTCTCTTTTTTGGAATAGTTTGAGAAGAATGGGTATTAACTCTAAGTGTTTGGTAGAATTTACCTGTGAAGCCATCTGGTCCTAGAATTTTATTTGTTGAGCGTTTGGGGATTACGGATTCAATTTTATTGCTAGTAATTTATCTGCTCAAATTTAGGTTTATATGTAAAATACTATGCATAAAACAGTCTATATTAGGTTGATGGTCACTGAAGTTTGAACTCATTCTAAAAGTGCTAAATTTTGACTCTCCCCTACCCCGCATTTTATGCATATAGTGTCCCCATACTTTACATCCTTTTATTTTTGTGGATCCCTTGAGTGATTTTTGTAGGTATGATTAATTTTACTGGTTTTGTGCTTTAACCTCTATACTAGTTTCATAAATGATTAATATACTATTTTTATCATGTTTGTATGTACCTGTGAATTTTTTTCCTTTACTAATTTTCTTACTCCTAATTGTGGCGTTTCCTTTCCGCTCAAAGAATTTCCCCTAACATTTCTTGTAAGGCTTGTTTAGTGGGATGAATTCCTTTAAGTTTTGTTTGAGAAACTCTTTATCTTTTCTATTCTGAATGATAGTCTTGCTGGGTAGAGAATTCTTGGTTTGAGGTTTTTTCCTTTCAGCACAAATGAGCACTCCCTTCTGGCCTGCAAAGTTGCTGCTGAAAAATCAGCTGGTAGCCTTATGGGGTTTTCCTTGTATGTAACGGTTTTCTTTTCTCTTGCTATTTTAAAAATTCTTACTTTTTGCCATTTTAACTATTATGTGTCTTGTTGCAGACTTCCTCAGGTTGATTTTGTTGTAGGCTCTTTGTGCCTCCTGGATCTGGATTTGTTTTCTTTTCCACATTATGAAAGTTTTCAGCTATTATTTCTTCAAATTTTGTGTCCCTTTTTCTCTCTCTTCTCTATGTGGGATCCCTGTAATATAAATGTTATTATACTTGATGGTCTCACTGAGTTCCCTTCACATAGTCCCATTTTTTATTATTTTTTCTTTTAACTGTTCCGTTTGATTACATCCCATTATTCTGTCTTCCAGCTTACTGACTCGTCCCCCTGCCTTCTCTAGTCTACTATTTATCCCCTATAGTATATTCTTAATTTCAGTTATTGAGTTCTTCATGCCTGAGTTTCTTTGAAAAATATTTTCTGTTTCTTTGTTGAAGGTCTCAGAGATATCCTATACTCTTTTCTCAAGTCCAGTAAGTATCTTTATGACCATTATCTTGAATTTTCAAAGTAATCAGTCATATTGCTTATCTCTGTTTCATTTAGCATTTTTGCTGTGATTTTGTTCTGATCTTTCATTTGGGAAAGTATGCCCTTTCTCTTCATGTTATCAAATTTTCTGTCTGTTTCTATGTGTTAAAGTCAGCTACATCTCCTGGCCTTGAAAGTAACGGCCTTATGAAGAGATGGTCTTATAGTGCTGATACCAACCTGGCTCTTGGGCTCTCTAAACAACAGAATTTGGCAAGAGGCTGAACGGGAGTTCTAGTCAAGGCTTTATTGGGACTTATGCTCTAGCACAAGGGCGACACACAAGGGGTGAGCCCTCAGCCTGGCTCAAAGAGAGGTCAGGAAGAGCTTTAAAGAAACTTTGATGGGAAAAGGGTGACATTTAAACATATAGAGGTGGGGATCTCTTTTTTCTTTCTTTAAAAACAATTTTTTTATGTTTGTTTATTTTGAGAGAGAAAGAGAGCATTAATAAATGGGGAGGGACAGAGAGAAGGAGAGACAGAATCCCAAGCAGGCTCCACACCATCAGCACAAAGCCCAATGTGGGGCTCAAACTTATGAATTCCAAGATCATGACCTGAACCGAGAGAGATCAAGAGTTGGATGCTAAACGGACTGAGCCACCCAGGTGCCCCACGGTGGGGTTTCTTGATATGTATGCACTTAAAGATCATTTATTTTTATGAGTCATATGTGTACTTAGGGTATTAAATTTCACCTCCTATGTGATTTTTAGTATTATAATGAGGGGGAAAGTTGGTGAAAAGTCAGCACTGGGGTCCATCATAGTGCAGACTGGTTTGGCTCAGTCTTTGCCAGTCTCTGTAGTAAGCATCTTCCTTTCAATAAGCATCTCTCCTCTGCATTCCTGCAAGATGTACTACTCAAGAGGCACAGAGGGTTAGCTTTTTTCCCCCGCTTACGGAGGCAACCAAAGAACCCTGGATTTAGCAGTCAGGGTTGAGGGGACCCAGATCCAGTCCCTCATCCATCTCAATCCCCACTCCAAGTGTTGTGACCTTATAGAGAAGGGACCAAAGGTCTCATCTTCAGAAACTACTTCCTGCTGAGTGGGGGCTGTTGTCCCTCGCCTACCCTGGAGGTGTCTCGCTGACTGTTCTAATGTTCTAATGATTTATAAGGACTGGGATCCCCCTCTACTGGTGCAGGTTGGACTCCTTCCACCACCATTAGCTTGACTTAGACTTGTTGAAGCCTGAAGACACAAAGTCTACCAGGAGGTTAAAAACCCAGGACCACAAAGTGACAGCAATAAGATGGCCACCAAAGGCCCAAGGAAAGGCAAGAACCAAGTCAACATTTGGTAGGTCCCCTTGAATGGAGTTCCAGTGAGGTTGTTAAAATTATGTAGCCATGTGGCCTGCTGCAGGGTGACATCAGCCTTCTGTTCCACCTGTCCGGAAACATTAATGAGGCAACAAGATGGCTCAGCAACAGCACCTATTCCTCCTTGTTCAGCGGGTACATAATCCCAGGCTAACTGGTGATCTGAGACCATAGAAACTGCAGAATCTAATGAGTTTTGTATGAGTTTGAAACCCTGTCCTGTTTCAGCCACCACTATGGACACAGTGGCTGTGACTTTGTTGTCGCTTATTTCCCCATCTAGTCCTAGCCAGGAACCAACCAAGGTGATTAATTTGGTAATCAGTAGACCCACTGCTTGTCTGGACCTTTTTGGTGACAGCTGAATTACATAGTTACCAGGGAGTCTGTCCTTTGTCCAGCTGTTCAGATGATATGTTCACGGGGTCCTTTTATTAACCTCACAGAGTGACAGACACTAAGACTGTCTATACATGAGCTATTGTGACAGTTTCTCTGCATCTTACCTCCAATTGTCTATCTTAGGCCAACAACAAACATTCAAAGAGCATAAGAACTAGAATCTAACTTCCGCAAAGGTGTGTTATTGAAACATAATTTTTCTCTCTAAAACCACTCTCATTTCCATCAAAGATAGCCAAATAAAGATTAGCCTGTTTGAAAAACAAGTTCAGTCCTAATAAACTTGGCTTGGTTATTTACATAAGCACAGTAAGAATACTGATTGACTATATAAGTTTGCCTTTACACACACACACACACACACAAATCTGCTTTTCTGAAACTTTTAATAAGGAATTTCCAATTGAACTTTTAGTAGCCTCTCGCGGCCAGAAACCAGTCCAAATACTTGCTGCCAGATTTGCCTTAAATACCTATAGATTTGAGTAAATTGCTCTTCTCAAGGTCTCCAAAATCTGAGGTTCCTGCACTTGTGCTTTACTCACCTGGTGAGGCTGCTGGGAACTCTGTCAGCAAGGTATCAGGCTAACATTTCCAAGGGCCTTTATTGGCCCCATAAAGTCAGCCTTCATTCCTTACAGCTGTCTGGTCACATCTGAGTCTACGAATGTCTCTCACAAATATGACATTCCAGTCAGAGCCTAGGTAGTGTAACCAGTGTTTCCAATGGTATCCTGTTATAAGAACAGGTTCTTATTGAACTTATGTAAATAATTGCCACAAAAGAAAGACTACTTCACTGAGAGCTTATGAATTCTGGAGGCCCCAGTGAGGGTTCAGGTAGAGAGAAAAGATAAATGTTTATTTACAAAGGAATATTTTATCAAATATCTGTAAGCAATAGATGGCATACGAGAAAAAGTTTCCTTAAATCTGAAAGAGCAAACTCTAGAGAACTAGCAATGTTTCAAATAAGAGTTATAATAACTATAATATTTTTCAATTCACTCAGTCCCACATTATTAATTCCTATTTTGTATGAATGCAGCTCTTCCATTAGTTTCAGAAATTCTTACCCAGTTTAGCTTTATGGTCTTGAAGATACCACAAATTGTTTTAAAAATTTTTTTTTAATGTTTCATTTTTGATACAGAGAGAGACAGAGCATGAGAGGGGGAGGGGCAGAGAGAGAAGGAGACACAGAACCGGAAGCAGGCTCCAGGCTCTGCTAGCTGTCAGCACAGAGCCTGACGCGGGGCTCGAACCCACGAACGTGAGATCTGACCTGAGCCGAAGTCGGAGGCTTAACCGACCGAGCCACCCAGGCACCGCCACAAATTTTAAATTCTTTTATGAATCTTTTTGAAGCTGGAACACATTTGCAAGAGCATCAGAATGTAACTGTAAATGGCAGAACTCAAAAATGGGCATGGTTAAAAATCCAGTGAGAGTCCAGTATAATACAGTTGACAAGAAAATTTGATTTTTTTAAACAAAATTTGATTTTTGTGATACACAACATTTTAATGATTAGAATTTTAAGTGAGAACATATTAAAAGTTTAGGGATTTTGTATACTTTCTGGAACAGTTATAGCATTTACTCATACAGTAGAGCCTAAGATTTACCCCCTTTGTTTGCCCACACTTCTCCCATCCAAGTACTAACCAGGCCCGACCCTACTTAGCTTCTGAGATCAGACGAGATCAGGCTCGTTCACGGTGAGATGGCCGTAGACTCTTTGCCCATACTTCTCCTATAACAGCACACCCAAGAGACAAGCCTAATTCGTTAAAAAAGACTTTATTTAGAATTTACATTTTGGGGAAGTTTGTTAAAAACCTCAGAAGGTTCTAAAGCACATGCCTGAATAGGGTCATTATTATTATGAAATTATTCAGCCAAGGTGGCAACCAAAGATTACAAAGGCAAATATATAAGGTTATATAGTTGTTAGCAAAAGTTGGCTCCTTTGCTTTTTTTTTTTTTTTAACTTTGTTTTGAGAGAGAGGGAAAGCCTGAGTGAGGGAGGGGCAAGGAGAGAGGTAGAGAGAATCTCAAGCCCAACACAGGGCTTGAACCCAGGAACCATGAGATCAAGACCTGAGCTGACGCTGGGTGCCTAACCGACTACTGAGGCACCCAGGCGCCCCAAAAGTTAGCTCCTTTAATGTTGAGAAGATTTTGTTTTCTTAAGTGATCAAGGACCTGATAAAACCAAATGTAGAAGTCTTGTTTTTTTTTTATGGGCAGATAAAGGAAAATACTTTGTTTATAATTTATTGAGAGCAGACCGACAATCCAAGCAAACTTGGCTGCAGTCGTCTATTAGTGTATTTGTACGACCCCTCCATCCCAGTCTTTGTCCTGAACGTTCGTAAGATGTTTTCTAGAGTTTCCCTTTCGCAAACCTACAACTGTTCTGTTTCATTCAGGTTTTGCCCTAAGGTTTTTCTTTCTAAATAACCAGTCTCATCTTAGGACAAAATGACTTTCTTTTCCCTCAACGGAAATGTATTTTTCTTCCCCATACTTTATCTTACCAAAAACACATCTCTAACGTTTCTTACGTATAGAGATGTTTTCCTTATTATTTCCAGTAGTCTCAATTACATTTGTTAGTATTTTTTCATGTTTAGAAACCTTAATTTCTAGTAGAAACTGAGTAGTAAGCAATTGTGAACTGTTATACTAGTATTCTTTAAAGACTTTTAATTTATGTATTTATTTATTTTGAGAGAGCATGCACGAGCAGGGGTGGGAGAGAGAGGGGGGGGAACGCACACGCGCACACACACACACACACACACACACACACACACACGTGGGGGAGAGGGAGAAAGAGAGGGAGAGAGAGAGAGAATATCCCAAGGAGGTTCCGCACTGTCAGAACAGAGCCCAAGGCGAGGATCCAACCCATGAACAGTTGAGATCATGACGTGAGCTGAAATCACGAGTTAGACTCTCCACCAACTAAGCCACCCACATGCCCCCCAGTGTTCTTTAGATTGGTGCATTGATGAATGTATTTCATAATTTCTAACACAATCCTTCATAATACAGCATAAAACGTATTTATGAATAAGGCATAAAACATACTTATTAACAATCCCAAACTGATCTTTAGTTTTCCTGTAGTAAGACAAAAGTAGGTAAACCAGTGTTTGGTATTTATGTTTCATTATTTTACCTTATTTGCAATGAGTTTGAACCAATTTATCATTTAATTACCTAGCAAAACTTAAAGGCTACTAAAGATTTTGAAAGCTCTAAACCTTTTTATATATTTAACCCATTTGTTCTTACAGTTACCCATGTGAACATCATGTGACAAAAATCAATCATTTTAAGTCATTGTTGACACATTGCAACAGATACAACACAAATTTAGCTCATAAATTCAGGTAGAATAAAAGCCGGTATCTATTATATTTGATGCTGATAACTCTAAAAGTCATGTCTATTTTAATGAAACCAACAACCTTGAAGTAGCTTTAATATTGAATATGTTGCACCCGTGCCTACTAAAAAGTCAGTTGAGACACCTGACTGGCTCAGTGACTCTTGAGATTGGTGAGTCTTGATCTTGGTGTTGTAAGTTCGAGCCCCATGTTGGGTGTAGAGATTACTTTAAAAAAAAAAAAAAAGTTCAACGAATTTGTTCCCCGCGGTCAGTTTTGTCTGGAGCTCCTGTGGGGAAATCTGAAGTGGGCCATTGAAGTCTAGGGGAGTCTTTGGGCCCCTTCACTCTGATTTGGGAGGTACCCCAGTTTGAACATTATAAGGAGGTAGCCTGACAGCTTGGGGGTGCTTTTTGCTCCTTGATAGTGAGGGGAGGAGGGGGAGCTGCAGGTGCCGATGGCACCATATAGGAGTAGCCCAGGTGGAGGTGCAGCCCAGGGGAAGGTGGTGGCAGGGGTGCCCCGCCAAGGCCAGAGGCAGATTCAGTGTTCCGACTAACATTTTTGCATCTGTTTCCTATCTCTCTCTCCTGCAAAACAGGCATTTGCCCTGGTTGCTTTGTAACCCTTTTCAAAGGGTTAGAGGAGCAGGCCGTGGATTGGACGTTGGTGCTGGTGCTGGGCTTGGGGTGGGGGATTTAGGATTTGCAGTGTCTGCCTGTCTTCTTCCTCCTCGTCCTCATTCTGACTTTTGGGAAGGGGTTCACACTTACCTCGATGGTCCTATGGTCCATCAGTTGGGTCACTTCCCATGAAACATCTTTATTTTACTTATTTATTTTTTAATTTTAAGAGAAGTGTTTTTCAAAGTGGTCGTGGCGCCACAGGCTCAGGGTGTAGGATCTGGGGCCCGGCCCCTCTGTGTGCGGTGGGAGCCCGGGGCCTGAGCTCTCCTGCTCGGGGGACCAGGGGCTGCGAAGCATCTTTATTACGGAGGAGCTTGAAAGCCTGAATGTAGGAATTTTATCTCACGAATTTGATCTCTGACAGAGTAACTCCAGTTGCAAGACGGTGTGAAAATGGAAAGATCCGTTTAGTGGCCATTTTTTTACTGAGCTCGAAACATAACGGGCCAAGCAGTGTTACAGTAAAATAGCATTTTCCTTTTAAATACGGAGTCACAACTGTGAGTGTGCCCATCATACGGAATTCGCCCCAGCAGGCTAAGATGTGTGGACACTAAATCCTCCCATCCTTGTGCAGGTTACAGGAGAGGATGAGGTCCCTCTCAGGCCCCCCTCCTTTGAGGAGAGAGGGACAGAGTCCGTTCCCACTCAGTTCTCTTTGGAGCTAAATGATTTAGACTCTCTTGTTATTAGCCAGAAAACGTATACAAGTCTTCTATTAAAACACCCATTTGTATAATGTCAAATTAAAACAATCCATCAATTCCAACCCTCTAGGTTATTCCCGCCTGGAGGACACTGCCAGTAACCGTCACCAGCAGGACTCCAAGTCCGGACCATCAACAAACTGGAGGAGTCTGGGTGTCAGGGGGGTCCCCCATGCACCTGTGTGGGGCTGGAAGCCAGAGGGGCCCAGGGGCCGGTGCTGGCATGGAGCCGTCGAGGTCCAGGCGACCCCCAGCTGGTCTCGGGTGAGTTGCTCTGATGTCCTGCCGACGATGCCAAGAAATGTTGATGCAAAATGAACAAACTTTAAAATGTTTTCAAAAGCAAAAGAGTTTTAGTTGAGCCCAAGCTAGGACAGCTGACAGGATACACCGTCTTTACAAAGAAGAGCGTGCTCTGAGGAAGGAACATAGGTTTCTTACGTAAGGATTACAGATTATTATGACAAAGGGCATTTTAGAAAGTTACAGACTTTATCTTGTGTTTTTAGTATGTGCAAGGCTGAGTGACTTTTTAATATTATGGGAACCAGGAAGGTTTTTTATCTTTATGTTTGGAATGCTTTTTGGTGATTTTTTTTTTTTTTTAAATCAGATGTACAATGTGGGCTCAGGGCAGGGAGAGGTCCCATGCTTTGAGGTTTGGTTGAGTCATTTTGTCCCTGGGAAATGTTAACGTATAGCTTCCCTGGGAGCTCACGTATTAGTTAGGGGTCTTCACAGAGACTATAATGAGGTCTAACTAGGCAGCAAATTCCAGTGGCGAAGCAACAGAGAAGCCTACCCAGTTCCCCTCCTCACAGACGGGGACAGAGGACCGTGAAGTGTGTGGAGTGTGCCCTGCTGTTGTGGGTGAACCGTCTGCCTTCTGTCCAGGTGTCCACAGTGGCCCTCTTTGCCTGTCGGGGGCAGAGTTTGGTCCCAGTGCTTTTTTTTTTTTAAACATTTATTCATTTTTGAGAGACAGAGTGTGAACAGGGAAGGGGCAGAGAGAGAGAGAGAGGGAAGGAGACACAGAATCCAAAGCAGGCTCTAGGCTCGGAGCTGTCAACAGAGAGCCCGATATGGGGCTTGAACCCACGAATTGCGAGATCATGATGTGAGCCGAATTCAGACACTTAACCGACTGAGCCACTTGGTTTCAGTGCTCCTAAGGGGGCCAGTGTGGGGCTGCCCTGGGCTTAAGTTGGGTCAGACCACATGCCTGCCCTCAGCCCATGTGCCAGAACTGGTCACACTGAACTTCAGGGCGCTCTCCTTGTGTTGCCCCCTGAGAGGCTTTTACTGGTGGGCGGGGACTGAGGTCAGACCAGATGGCTGTCCCCAGTCTGTCTGTTGGGGTTGCGGTGACCCTGAACTACCAGGCTTTCCCTTTGTACTGCTCCTTGTGAGGTTTTGGTTCATAGGCAGGGTCAGTGGTTAGATCAGATGTCTGTACCCAGCCCCCTGCCGGTTACCTTCCCTGGTCCCTAGGGCAGGAGTCACTTTGGAGTGGCTGGTGAGGAGCTGCCTGCACAAGGAGAAGCTTGTGGTGTCGCTTCACATGGACTGTGGCTGAGCGGGGCAGTTGGACAGGGTAGTGCACAGGGAGTGCTGGGGCAGGATGTGGTGTTAGCAAGCTGGGTGGGCAGAGTGCATGTCTGTGTCTCAGCTGGGGTGAGAGCAAATGGCGCCCACCAGCTTTCTGTTCTTGGAGAAGTCTCCTAAAGATCTCTGCCGCTCCAGTGCGTGTTTTGAGATTAGAGAATAAATCTCCTTCCCATGTACTTCAGGCACTTTTCAAACTGCTGCTTCTTTGGGGAGGATTTTTTGTTTTGGGGTTTTGTTTTTTGTTTTTATCTTTTCTTTAATGGTGGTGTTTTTTTGTTTTTGTTTTTTAAATAATGTATTGTCAAGTTAGCTAACACACAGAGAAGTCTTGGCTTCGGGAGTAGGTTCCCATGATTTGTCACTTACATACAACACCCAGTGCTCGTCCCAACAAGTGCCCTCCTCAGTGCCCGTCACCTATTTTCCCCATCAACCCTCAGTGTGTTCCCTGTATTTAGGAGTCTCATCTGGTTTGCCCCTCTCTCTATAACTTATTTTTCCTTCCCTTCCCCTATGGTCTTCTATTGAGTTTCTCAAATTCTGCATATGAGTGAAAACCTTTATCTGTCTTTCTCTAACTTATGTCACTTAGTGTAATACGCTCCAGTTCCATCCATGTTGTTGCAAATGGCAAGTTTTCATTCCTTTTCATTGCTGAGTAATATTCCACTGTATGTATGTATGTGTGTGTGTGTGTGTGTGTGTGTGTGTGTGTATATATGTGTATATATATATATATATATATGTATATATATATGCCGCATCTTCTTTATCCATTCATCAGTTGATCGACATTTGGCGCTATTAACAATAGCCAAATTATGGAAACTGCTGCTTCTGTGCTACATGTCCGAGGGGTTTGTTATGCTGTCCCTTTAAGGGCAGGGACCATTTCCTATTGCCCTTGCTTTCTGGCTCTCCCAGGAAAAGCCCACTGACTTTTAAAGTTCTGGTGCTAAGCCCCACTAATTGTACAAACTCAAAGTTAAGCCCCTCTGGTCCTCAAAGTCACATGTTATAGGGATTTGTCTTCACAGCGTAGGTCCCCTGTGTCCAGAGTGCCTGGCGTGGGACCTGTTCCTCTCCCTTCGCACACGAGGTGTGTCCCTCCCATTCGTGATTAGTCTCATATGGTGGTTTGCTTTCTGATCCACTCTGCCCTTCCTACCAATTTGCCTCCTTTCTACAGTTACCTCTGGAGAAAGGGGTCATTTCTGGGTTAGCTGCATGAACATCGTGGTGTATCTGTGGGGCAAGGTTAGCCTAGGGTCTACCTCCAGCATCTTCCCTGGGGTTTATTTTTGTGTATTGTGCAAGATACAGATCCAGCTTCATTCTTTTGCATGTGGATGTCCAATTTTCCCAACACTCTTTACTAAAGAGGCCATTCTTTTCCCATTGTATATTCTTGGCTCTTTTTTTGTAAATTAATTGGCCATATGTGTGTGGGTTTATTTGTGTATTCTGTTGCATTGATCTGTGTGTCTGTTTTTATGCCAATACCATCCTATTTTGATTGCTATAGTTTTGTAACATAGTCTGAAATCAGGGAGTGTGATTCCACCAGCTTTGTCTTTTACTTCTGAAGATTGCTTTGGATGTTCCGGGTCTTTTGTGGCTACATACAAATTTTGGATTGTTTTGTTCTATTTCTGTGAAAAATACCATTGAAATTTTTACCAGGATGTCATTAAATCTATAAATTGCTTTGGATAGTATGGGCATTTAAAAAATACTAATTCTTCCATTCCATGAGGACAGAATATTTTTCCATTTATTTATGTCATCTTCAATTGCTTTTATCAACGTTTTATATTTTTTAGTGAATAGCTCTCTCACCTCCTTGGTTAAATTTTTTCCCAGGTATTTCATTCTTTGTGATGCGGTTGTAAGTAAGGTTGTTTTTGTAATTTTTCTTTCTACTACCTTGTATTTAGTGTAAAAAGATGCTACAGATTTTTCTATATAGATTTTGTATCCTGCAACTCCACTGATTTTTTTCGTTTTAACAGATTTTTTGGTGGTATCCTTAGGATTTTCTATACACAATATCATGTCATTTGCAGATAGTTACAGTTTCACTTCTTCATTTCTGGTTTGTGTGCCTTTTATTTCTTTTTCTTGCCTAATTTCTCTGGCTAAGATTTCTAGTGCTTTATTGAATGAAAGTGGGGAGAGTGGGCATCCATGTCTTGTTCTTGATGTTAGAGGAAAAGTTTTCAGCTTTTTACCTGTAAGTATCATGTTACTTGTAGGCTTGTCATATATGGTCTTTATTATGTTGAGGTGCATTCCCTCTATACTCACATTTTGAGAGTTTTTATCAGTGGATGTTGAATTTTGTCAAATGCTTTTATTTTCATCTTTTGAGATGATTGTGTGATTTTCATTTATTTTGTTAGTGTGTTATAGTACATTGATTTGTAAATGTTGGATCATCTTTGCATGCCTGGAATAAATCCCATTTGATTGAAGCATATGGTCCTTTTAAGTGTCGTTGAATTTTGTTTGCCTAAGTTTTATGGAGGATTTTTGCATCTATGGTTATCAAGTATATGGTCCTGTAATTTTCTTTTCTTGTGACATGTTTGTTTGGTATCAGGATAATGCTGGCCTCAAAATGAATTTGGAAGTACTCTTTCCTTCTTTCCTTTTCTGTGTGTTGGGAGAATTTTAAAGGATTGGCATTATTTGGTAGAATTCACCAGTGAAGATCTCTGGTCCTGGACTTTTGTTTGTTGGGAGGTTTTTGATTATTTCGTCAGTCTCCTTATGAGTTTAGTAAAATTGATCTGTTTAGATTTTCTAATTCTTCATGATTCAGTCTTATAGATTGTAGGCTTATAGGAATTTTTCCTTCTGGGTTGTTCAATCTGTTCAAATATCATTTTCACAGTGGTCAGTCATGATCCTTTGTATTTCTATTGTGCCAGTCTTTTCTTGGCCTGTCTAGGGAAGGATTTATACATTCTGTTATTTCAAAAACGAGCTTACTTCCATTTACCTTTTTCTGCTGCTTTTTTAGTCTTTATTTCATTTATCTTTGCTTTGATCTTTGCTATTTTTTTTCTTCTAAGTTTGGGCTCTGCTCCCCTTTTTCTTATTCTTTGATGTGTAAAGTTAGGTGTTAGTTTTTTTTGAGATTTTTCTTGTTTCTTGAGGTAGGCATTTATTGCTATGAACTTCTCTCCTAGAACTGCTTTTGCTGCATTCCATAAGTTTTGGTATGCTGTATTTTCATTTGTCTCAAAGCACTTTTTATTTCTGTTTGATTTTTTTTTTGCTTATGGGTTGTTCAGTAGTATGTTGTATAATGTACACATATTTGTGAATTTTCCAGTTTTTTCTTGTAATAGATTTCTTGTTCCATCCATTAGAGTCAGAAAAAAAATGCTTGATATAGTTTAAGTTTTCTCAAATTTATTAAGACTTATTTTGTGGCCTAATACGTGACATCTTAGAGAATATTCTTTATGCACTTGAGAATGTGTGTTATGCTGTTTTGGATGGAATGTTCTGTGTATGTTTGTTATATCCATCTGGCCCAGTGTGTCTTTTAAAGCCGATGTTTTCTTATTGATTTTTTGTCTGGATGATACATACAATGATGAAATTGGAGTATTAAAATACTATAGTATTATTGTATTGCTGGTTATTTCTCTCATTATGTCTGTTAATATTTGCATTTTATATTTTACTCTTTTTGGGTGCATATTTACAAATGCTCTATCCTCTTGGTAGGTGACCCTTTTATTATTATATAATGACCTTCATTGTCTCTTACTAAAGTCTTTGTTTGAAAGTCTGTATTGTCTGATGTAACGATAGCCACCCCAGCTTCCTTTTGAAGGTTTCCATTTGTATGGACTATCTTTTTCCATCCCTTCACTTTCAGTCTGTGTTTGTCTTTTTATCTGAAGTAAATCATGTAGTTGAGTCTTTTATCTTTTCTGCCACTCTGTGTCTTTTGATTAAAGAATTTAGTTCTTTTACGTTTAAAGTATTTCTTGATGGG
The DNA here is from genome assembly GCF_006229205.1 of Suricata suricatta. NCBI lineage: Eukaryota > Metazoa > Chordata > Mammalia > Carnivora > Herpestidae > Suricata > Suricata suricatta. Next base: position 17,195,384 of record NC_043713.1, on the reverse strand, counting down.
TATGTACTTGTCACCTTGTCAGTTGTCCTCGGGCTGTTTTGTAGTTCTTTTCCTTTCTTCATTCCCTTCTTTTCCTCCCCTGTGATTTGGTGATTTTCTGTAGTGGTATGTTTGATTCTCTTTCTGTCTTTTGTGTATCTGCTGTAGGTTTTTGCTTCATGGTTATCAGGAAGCTTACATGTAACAACTTAAAACACTGTATTTTAAGTTGATAACAACTTAACTTTGAACATCTTCTAAAGCTCTACATTTTTAACTCCAGCCCACCAGTTTTATATTTTTGTTCACAATTTAAGACTTTTGATTTTGTGTATCCCTCAATAAATTATTGTAGGTATAGCTATCTTTACTACTTCTATGTTTCAGCATTCACACAAGCTTTGTAAGTGATTAACGCACCACCTTTACAACATTAGACTCTGAATTTTACTCTGTATTTAACTTCATCAGTGAGATGTATACTTTTGTGTTTCTTGTTACTAATTAGCATCCTTCATTTTAGCTTAAAGAAATCTCTTTAAAATTTCTTCTAAGGCAGAGCACCTGGGTGGCTTATTCAGTTAAGTGTCCGAGTTTGGCTCAGATCATGATCTCACAGTTTGTGAGTTCAAGCCCCACCTTGGGCTCTCTGCTGTCAGCATGGAGCCCACTTTGGATCTTCTGTCCCCTTCTTTCTGTGCCCCTTCCTCGCTGGTTCCCTATCTCTCTCTCTCCCTCTCTCAAAAAAAAAAAAACTTTAAAAAAAATTTTCTTTTAAAGCTAGTGTAGTGTTTGATGAACTCCTTTAGCTTTTGCTTGTCTGGAAAACTGCTTATCTCTCCTTAAATTCTGAATGAAAATGTTGCCAGGTATGGTAACATTTTCATTCAGAAATATTTCATATTCTTGGTTAGAAGTTTCTTCTTTCAACACTTGGAATAACACTCTTTTCTGGCCACCAGATTTTTCTCCCAGAAAATCTGATCTTATTATGAGGGAAAGTCTTTCTTTCATAAGAAATTGGTTTTCTTTTGACACTTTTAAAATTCTTTCCTTGTCTTTAACTTTTGACATTTTAATTATAATGTGTCTCGGTTTGAGTCTCTTCAGGTTCTTATTTGGAACTCTCAGCATTTCCTGGATCTGGATGTCTGTTTCCATCCCCAACTTAGAGAAATTTTTAGGTAGCTGTTCTTTCTTCAGATGAGCTTTCTGCCTCTTTCTCTTTTCTCCTTCTTCTGAAACCTTTTAATGCAAATGTTGATCTGCTTGATGTTTTTTCCTAAGTCCTATAAGCTATCTTTACTTTTCTACGTTGTTGGGGGTTTTTTCTTCTTTTTGCTGCTCTGACTGGGTGAATTCTGCCTTGTATTTGAGTTTTCTCGTCTTTGCTTCTTCTTCATCTGGTTTACTTTTGAACCCCTCTGGTTATTTTTCAGTTCATTTATTGTATTCATTAGCTGTTCCATAGAGGAGGATGGAAGTCGGCACCTAGATTCAGGCTGATAATAAATCAATCAGACCCTCAGGCAACAGCTTTTAAAGTATACAAATGTATACAGTGCTATAGGCCTGCAAACATTAGGTCCTGTGGCTACCTAGGCTGGGCATCTTGGAAATGTCCCCTGAGTGTCCGTTGCAAAAATTGAGGTGCCAGGCACCGGTATGAGCTCCTTTCTGGGAGATACCAGCGATCTGAAGCCAGGCACATGGAGGGCACAGGACAGCATCTACCGACTTACTGAGTACAGCATCTTAGTAGGTCTCTAGATGTTTGTCAAACCAAAAGCCTGCCCCTCAGGCCAAGCCTCCAGGACAAGCAAGATAGTCCTTTATCACGGAAGAGAGATTGCAGTGGTGTTAGCCGGCCACGAGTGGTCTCTCCAGTTGTTACAGTCGTGTGGTCCCCGGAATGCGGGCCCTGCTGGGCCCCAGAGCCAGGGCCGGCAGTTGCAAAAACAGAGGTGCCCGGTGTAAAACTAGGATCAGATGCATGTAACCGCTCCCCTCCGGGAGATACGGGTGCTCGGGAGGGCAGCAGAGGGAGGACAGAGATGGTACCTGCTGGGGGAAGGAAAGAAGGAGCCTAGATTAAGAATTTGTTTTGAAGTGTCTGCTGGCCTCCATCCTTGGAGACTACCCCAGCAGGCCCCTCGATGTGTGCTAAATTAGATGCCTGCCTCTCAGGCTGATGCTTTAAGGTAAGTAAGTCGGCCTCTTTCACGTAAAGTCTGGCTGCTCCTGCTCTGGGCCCTCGTGTGTGTGAGTCCAGGGGCCTGGGTCCTTCAAGAGCCATTTCTCAGTTTGCACGATAGCCTTTTGGGTCTCAGGGATGCAAACCCTGTTGGCTTTCAAAGCTGTAAGTTTCAGGGGCTTAGCTCTCTGGTAGGTCTTAGAAATGGGGGTTCCCGATGTAGGATTCAAACCCTGTACTCCTCATGGAGAAGCTCTGGATTTCGGGTGCTGGAGGTGGGATTTTCAGCAAGTTTGCAAACTGCCTTTCATACTCAATGCAGTGCGGGTTGTTTGCCCGATGTTAGGAGTCCCTCAGCTTCTGTTTTCAGAGGAAATCGTTCATTTGTAGCCGCGAATCTGGTGTTTCTGTGGAAGGAGAGGGGTTCGGGATCTTCCTATGTCTCTGTCTTGAACTAGCCTTATTCTTCTTTATGGCTAAGTGATATTCCATTATGCGTAAATCCCACGTCTGTGTATCCATTCATCTCAAGGTTGTCTCTACCTTTCAGCTGTTCTAACTCAGTGCTGCTGTGAACATTTATGTACAGGTGTCTGAGTACCTCTTTTTAAGGTTTTGAGGTATATATACAAGTACTTGGGAGAATTGCTGTTTACATGGTAATTCTTTTTCACTTGTAGAGGCACTGCCAAAATGTTTCAATCATGGGTGTAACATTTTACATTCCCACTAGCAGTGGGGAGGGGTCCAGTTTCTCCATATCCTTGCCAACACTTTTTTTTTTTTTTTTTTTAAGTAAGCTCCAAGCCCAGAGTGGGGCTTGAACTCACGACCCTGAGATCAAGAATCACACACTTTGGGGGCGCCTGGGTGGCTCAGTTGGTTAAGTCTCCGACTTCAGCTCAGGTCATGATCTCACAGTTTGTGGGTTCGAGCCCCGCGCTGACAGCCCAGAGCCTGAAGCCTGCTTCCGACTCTGATCTCCCTCTCTCTCTGCCCCTCCCTGCTCATGCTCTGTCTCTGTCTCAAAAATAAATAAAAAACATTAAAAAAAATTTTTTTTAAATTACACGCTCTGCCAACTGAGCCAGCCACATGCCCGCCCTTTTTTTTTTTTTATTTATAGTTACCCTAGTGGGTGTGAAGTGGTATTTCACTGTGGTTTTGATTTGCATTTTTATGTTGTTGACATTTTTATACCCTTGTTGGCCATTTATATATCCTCTTTGAAGAAATGTCTATTTAAGTCAAGAAAGTCAATTTTTAGTGTTTTGATAGGACTTTTTGTAATTATAAAGGCACCAGAAGTTTTACTGTAGCCATAACTTTCAAGCAGATCTGATAGGATTTTTCAAAATGGTCTTAGAATTTTCCTAAGCTTCATCCACATCACATGAAGGCAATAACTTAAAACATAGACTGCATTAAGGTATGTTTTGCTATCACATTGGCGCCTCTTTAGAACCATTTTATCCCCACTGGGTATCATTATTGGAGTTTCTGGTACTGATCCTCAGTAGGAACCTTTAGGTGGTGCTCTTTGATTGAAAACGTATATTCCTCAACCAACTTAAGTACAGTAGCACATCCTAGGGGGGAAGGTGGGTTGTTTTTTTTTTTAAGGGATTATCTCCTAGGTCTGCTTAGACCTTTTTCTTATGTAATTTCTGCAGTCTAATCTGTTCCATCTCCTTTTACCCCATTTCCAAAGATCCAGACATGAAGTTCTGCTCCAGAAGGAGACTGTCAATGGTGGGGTAGGAAACAGGGAGGTCCTGATTTTGCACCATCTAAAGCACCTCTAGGCTGAGACTCATCATCTCCTGGCTATTGTGCCTCAAGCCCCCACCGATGTCTTTCTGCAGAGAACCTCCTTCTCTGTGGCACAGTCCCGTTTCCTTAGTGGGTCACGGTTCCCCGAGCTGCCTGCCTGCGCTGCAGCCGGGTCACCCATCACACTCAGCCTGCCCAGACTCCAGCCTCAGGTCCCCCTTCTGTCCCCATGTGCTCCCCTGCCCTTCACCCTGATTCCCCTTTGATCATTTGTTCACTTCCCAGCCCCACAGGTGAAAGGTTACCTATGTTTTTATTCTGGTTTCAGAACCGAGGTCATTTTAGAAAATTGTGCCTCATGTACGTATTCGAAGATGCACCCTCCCAGGACACAATAGATCTTGCCAACTAAATCCATGCCCTCCACCTTTCAAGTCTAATGGCCTTTTCTCAGTTACTTGTCCCCTGAATACTCAGTACCTTCTCCCTCACCCTTACTTACCACCAAAGCGCCCCTGTGGTTCTTTAGAAACCTTGCAGACCTAGATTCTTCTGTCCTACTTGAAAGATGCTTTCCAAAGATTTTACTAAAGCATTTATTTTTTAAACAAAAATATACATTAAATCTCAGATTTACAGAATATAGAAATAATTTATCCAAAGCAATTTGCATTTTACAATTGTTAATATTGCACCCAACAGTTAAGTCTTTGACACATTTGCGTTGCCGACCTTTCCCACAATTCACAAAACAGGAGAGAAAACAGAATACAAGCAGACTTTTCTTTACCAAAAAAACAAAAAAAACCAATTTACAGTTTATTTACAAGAGAAAGTTGTAAACTTCCAGAACTTTACTTCCATAGAATAAAGAGGCATACATTCTTTTATCATACCTAGAATGTGAACTATATACAGATTGTGATTTCCTCATAGGAATTCAAAGGGACAGATATGTGAACATTCACAGCCTAATGGTAAAGAACAGAATTATTGAAAACACTTCTATATCTTCACTAGAATATGGAGACCAGTATTTGAAAAGCTTCTAGAAAAATAACTTTTGCCTCTTTAAAATTTTCAATTTTAAAGGATACACTGTTAGAAATGTGGCTGCCAACAGCCTTTTTTTTCTCTGAAGACAAGTGAAAAAATGAGGTCTCTGTTCAAGTCCCTTATAAAACACATGTAGGCAGGCACAAAATTCGCTTTTCAAAAGAAAGCTTTACAAAATCACAATTTATCACTGATACCCTTAGTTTTTAAGAACCTGTTTTTTTTTAAAGCCCATAAATATTTAAAGGAAAGGAGAGAAGGAAGTGCCTAAAATAACATGTAGTAGTAGGAGTAAACTTAGGTGGCCGTGCACTTGAACCTGGTAGTAAACGGAAGCGGCTAAAACCTTGTACTCATGAAATGTGAAGTCATTTTCCTTGACTGAACTATTAAACCAATAGGAGAACGTGAAACCGAGCAGCTCATTATCAACTCTCAAATGTCATCGGACCACTTAGCTTCCAGCTGATGAACATTCGTGATTTTTCTGTCGTGGCCGTTACAAATTAAAGATCTTCCTTAACAAGGTACCCAAGGGGGCAAAAAAGGTACCTCTGGTTTTGTAGGTTGAAGACCCAAGACAGCAATGATCTAATTGTAATTTTATAATGCAGTACCATTTGCCCTGAAATATCAGACAGCTTCTAATTCTCTTGTCCTAGATCGAGACTGGATTACGACATTTCCTCTGAATCCCAACGAACACAAGCAGGTGACCAAGAGGACTTCCGTAAAGGTATTCTTGGCTTCGCTATTGCAATAGTCCAGCCCAAGTAGTTTGTTACAAAAGTTGCGGTGACAAATTCAGTTTCTTTCTTTCTTTCTTTTTTTTTTTTTAAATAAAAGGCCTGAGAGTCTTCATAAAAAAATAGACATCTGTGTGTGCGTGGTGGTGCCGCTGCGGCCGCATCAGCTCTCCACGGTCCGCCGGTACTCTGCGGTGCCGTCTGCTATGATCGCGTCCAGCGGGGAGCGCTTCTTCCGGATGCTGCGCCCGGAGGAGATGAGGTCCGCGTAGCCCCGCTGGTGCGAGAAGGCGTAGGCGGAGCGCCGCGAGGACACGCCCCGGCGGAACACCTGCTGCCGCCGCTTCCACTGCTCTTCCGCTTTCAAGCGCTTGCGGTGCTTCTGGATCTGTGGCAGGGGAAGAGAGAGCGAGGCCCACAATGAAATGGAAGGTCTGTGGTGGGGGGCGGGGGGGGGGCTACTCCAGGCTGTCTTGTTTAAGGTGGCATCGCTGTCCTCCTTTTACAGGGGAGGACACGCCCAGAGGTTGTGGAACACTTCCAAGGTCTCAGACCTTCTAGAAAATGGGGAGCCTCCCCCCAAAATTCCCACTTGCCTCCGCTACTGTTCTTTGCCACTGACAAATCAGACTGGACAGGCTCAAGGGAAAATTCTGTCCCTTACTGCATCTTCTGGTCAACAGAAAAGGGAGAAGATCTAGGGGGCACTGAAGGTTGCCTGCCTAGCACCTTCTCTCTCCCTCCTGATGAAAACGGAGTAGAGTCAAGTACTCCTTTCCCTGCATACAGCCGTACCGCTCCCAGGAGCATGACTGAATCGACTTCACTTGCTCCACACGAGTCCGGGAATGGCCACGTGAGTTCATCCGGCCAAGGAGGCCCCCATGATGTGGCCTGGGCCCTCCCATGCACAATTCCCGGGCTCCTCAGGGAACGCTATGGAGCAGTCTCCTGTCTTCTCCTGGAGAGGGATGTGTCAGGAGGAGACACCTGCAACTGTAGCCATCCCCCCCCACCAACTTCAAGGTGAGGCTCATAATGAGGAAAGCAGAGGGGAAAGATGGAAAGAACCCCAGTGCTTTTGACAGATGTTTAGGTGTCAGTCACCAGAGCCTGAGCCTGCTGATGATTATGTGAATCAAAGTGATACCTTATCTGAACAACTTACAGCTTAAATGAGTCCACCAGAAGAGGTGGCGTTTTTCTAGAAAGGAAGGAAGGAAAAGAAAATCCCCAACTTATTTGCCGGGCAAAATGTTAATATAATAATTTTTAAATTGAGGGGATAGACATATGGGAGTTCATCATATTATTCTCCTTTTGATGATGTTTAAAATAAAAAGCATGCGAACAAAAATCCCAGTCCCAAGGACTTCTTTGCAAGACGAAGTTAAAGAGAAGTAGTACTAAAAAAAATCCATACCAAACTTCCCATGAGTTTAGAATTTTGCAGGAAAGCTGTGGGGACACGCTTTGATTTCTGTGAGGGGCACTCAGAATGAGGAGAATACTGTTTTCTCTATACCTTGTCACTCTCTGATGGCCAAATGGTCATTGACAAGAAACGAATGGCAATGACGGGCAGTAAGCACACTGCGACGGTCAGAATGATGGTCAACCAGATGTACGGCTGTCTCAAGGCGTTCGATGCTGTGCCTGCAAAAACATGGAGGGGGATGAATCACAGAGGCCTTTATCCGAAGAGCACAGTTAATATTCCGCAATCCTTCCGTGATCTATGGTAGAGTTTTACAATCAGAGTGGCCTCCCCAGGACATTCTGTCACTGCTGAAGGGATGAACATTTTAAAATAGGACTAGGCAAGGCAAAATTAGGAAACCAAATGTGCATCACCAAACAATTAAGGGGAAAAAGTTATGTTTGTCGCCATTACTGCATTATAAAAATGCAAAATTAGGCAATCTCTACCTCTCAGTTTTTCCAGGAATTTACATTCCAAAATTTATAGTTTGAAACTCCAGATAACAATCAGCAGTGCCGTTTGTAGGACAGGTCTTGCATAGGTGTTTTATTCGGGTCATGCCATTTAGGCAGCTCTGAGGGATGAGTAGTAAGTTTCTTGAGTTGTGGAGAAGTGGAGAGATTTGCCCAGATAACAGAATGGGCTGTGGCCACTCCTAAACTGAAACTCCCAGCCATCTGACCAGAGCCATACTGCAGTCCGGCCGCTGGTTCACGTCACAAACAGTAACAATTCTATCGTACAACCAGGTAATCCTATATTTTACCCAATTTTAAAGCTATGATTATCCCCCCAGAGCCAGATCTGTCACAGTGTTTTCTGTACTTACACTGTAAGTTTATAAAAATACTTTTTAAAAATGTGTTTTTATACAACTAAATGTGTGTTTAAAAACACTGCCTTTGGGAATATTCTAAGTAACAGGGCACTAAATTTTTTAAAACACAAAACAATGTAAACAAAAACAATCGTAAAACAGAATGAACTTAATCCCAAGAAAAGGGTTGCTATAGCAACGGTCTTTTTATAAGTGGTTATTAAATAAAAACAAAATACAAACTCATCTTTTACAGGGAAACTAGTTTATGGGGATTTTTTTTCCATTGTGAGCCCAAGCTAATCTATTGAAAGAAATTTGTAAGTTTCGATTCATGATACTATAAATTTTTAAATATGTATGAAATAGCATTCTAGCATTTATCATTTGTCCTATTTTATATGGCTATAAAGTATTTAATTTCTAAACTATTTCTATAAGTTACTTATTGCTCTGTATACGTTCTTCTAATGATGTGACAGTTTTCTACTTTTGAATTCTAGAATTTCCTCATATGCGATTCATAGCTGGATACGATTCTAATTAGATCTTTGAATTATTTCCATTTTTAAAAAATAATTGCAATTGTGGGGGTGGTATAATCTTTATACAGATTAGCCTTTCCAAAAATTGTTTTATCTTAAGGGGTTTTCTCCAAGTGGAAATACTAGGTGACAATGTATGAGAAGTTTTATAGTCCGTTATGTAGTTCCAGGTAGTACTTTGAAAAACTTAATTGTTCACATGCAGATTCAGTCTCCCTGTGTTAGATTATATGCGGGCGGGGCATCAAAGCTAAGTGAACAGATGCACAACTGTATCTTAGAACCTTAATTTTGTTTCCCTGCTGTCGCATTACCACACTTCCAGCCTACCACTGTCATTCAGTTGCCAGTGAGGACATTAATTTTCACTAGCAATCCTTTACACTTTGTGTTTTTACTTAGAACTCATGTCAGAGTCTAAACTAACCTTTCTCTATACCTTTCTTTTTGGAATTTAGAAAATACCAACCTGTAAACTGAAATGCAGATGGAAAGAGAACATGTATCCCAGCACTATGAAAGTCAAACATGATGCCAAAGTAAAGTGCAATGCTTCCAAAAATTGAAAAAGCATTCACAAAGGTCCAGTAAGAAGTATCCAAGCCGATCTGTCGGGAAAGCAGAGAAAAACAGCACTCATTTTGGGGAGTCAACCAGGAAGTAAAGGATCTAAGGATTCTGAAAACAGAATTCAGGACTTTCGGCATGATTTGGCTTGACTACTGAACAGTGAGACTACCCTCGGCTCAGGTGAGAAGTAGGAAATGTGCTTGGTGTAAGGGGTGATGACAACATTCGTAGTGTCCAAAGTGGAGAGGCTCAGCTGGAAGTGGGGTGGCTGTGCACACTGGTCCGTGTACAGAAATACAGGTACCTGACAGGTACAGAGAACACGGGACCAAAGCCATGTACCTGGAAGTTGACTGTTATTATAAGTGCAGAAGCAATTGTCACGGCAAAAGACTGGTAGTCCGAAGGTGCCTCTCCATCCTGCCCCACGGTTTGCAGATAGGCTCCAAGAGGTATGAAGAAGAGGATCATCGATGTTAAAATTCCGTGCACCAAGCTCACGAAGAATCTCTTATAGTTGAATAGTAAGTCTCTCTGTCCTACCATGTACAGCCCAGGGAAGCGGAGGCTCAGTTTGTCACTCACATCCTTAAAGGGAAAACACAGTTAGCTGCGGACTCCAGGAATCCGCGAACTCTGAGATCCATTCCAGTTTATGCGTCACAGAGTTTCCGCTTACTCCTACTCAGTTTTAGGAAGGCAGAAACTCAACTAGGTAAGTCCTGAATGTGTGCATTCAGTGTGCAGAGGCCAACCTCTTTACGTTAGTCCACCATTACTTGATGTTTAATTAAGATGAGGACGAGGTAGAAATATATTATTTTGCTGTTCATAGAAAGCATATTACTAATGTCCAAAAAAAATGTAGGGAGGCTATTTTTTACCTCCTAGGAAAATAGATTTTTATTAATTCTTTTGGAATCAACTTCTTTGTGAAAATACTTTCCCAGTCATTCTTTTTATTCATTAAAGGACTTTCTCCAAGAATTGCTACTAGATAGAATGTGGAATTAAACATGTAAGTTTAAAATAATTCACTTGTAAAGTAAGTTATTATAGAGACATACTATACTGTCGGTGTCTTAACAAGAAATTCTTAGTGTCTAAAAGGAAGATACTAAACTCCTTTGTCAATGAATTCACCCCAGGCACAGAAATCCTCGAGAAGCACAGTTCCTCTTGTTGCCTGGCAACAAGACAGCAATAGGGTTTTCTCAGAAAGAAGGGAAAACCCAAAGGATGCATTGAAATATTTGCTTCTAACTCCGCAAACAGGCCCTCAGTCTGCCCCGCCGAGTCCCGTGGGCACGCGGTCCTACCTGGTCCAGCAGCCCCATGAGGAGCACGGGCAGGCTGGAGTAGAGCACGTTGTAGAGCGTGATGAACCAGTCCTCGTACGCCGTCTGTGGAGAGGTCACAGAGTCTCCGTGTCACAAACCAAGACATTCCTTCTCAAAGCCGGGAGGCCCCCAGGATGCGCGGGGACTTCTGCCAGGGTGCCGCCCCCCCATCTGCAGAAGATGAGAGCTGGGTCCAGCGGAATGGGCAGAATCAAAGAGCGTTCCGCAGACTAGACCTTCCTTCTAAAATGAGTGGGAGAATCTACACCAAAACATCTTTTGGAAAAGGAGTCCATTCTCTTTGAAGAACGCTGGAAATTACATTGGTGCTGATCCTTTCTATGTTCCTTTGTTAATGAATCAGAATACATAAGGTACCATTCAAGTTCTCTTTACTTTTACTTTGCACGTCCAGCATTTCTATTTAAATAGTTTGTGAAGCAGAATTTGAATATTAAAAGTATGCTTCTGAGCGGCACCTGGGTGGCTCAGTCGGTTAAGCGTCCGACTTCGGCTCAGGTCATGATCGTGAGTTTGAGCCCCACATCAGGCTCTGTGGTGACAGTGCAGAACCTGCTTCGGATCCTCTGTCTCCCCCTCTCTCAAAAAAACGTTTAAAAAAATATGCTTCTGAAAAGGACGCACAGGGTTGTGCATGCACATCCTCAGGGTAGCGGAGAGAAAACAGGCCTGCTCGTCACCACCACTTATCCCTGGTCCTGCACGGGAACAGGAAGAAGGCTGTCACTTGCTCAAGGGTTGCTCCTGACCCTCAGTTTCCGAGGCTCCTCTGATACCATTTGTCTGAGGCACCGCATCAGAAGTTTGGACAACTGCAGGCACTGACCTAGGTTCACTTTTACTAATGATGTTTTTTGCCGTGTCACTGTTTTAACATATGTGACCCCCACTCCCATTTCAGCAATAACTAAAATAATAATCAGCAGATTCAGAGAACAGATCTGTGATCATCTAAAATTTATATAATCCTTTAGCCTTGATCATAATGTCACTGTTGATTTGCTATCAAAATTCAATAATTTATCATTATTCTTTTATCTATTTTTGAGAGAGAGCAAGCGAGCAGAGGAGTGGGAGAGAGAGAGAATCCCAAGCAGGCTCTGTACGGTCATGCAAAGCCCGACACCAGACTTGAACTCACAAACCATGAGATCATAACCTGAGCTGACGCCAAGAGTCCGACACTTAACCAGCTGAGCCACCCAGGTGCCCCTTATCGTTATTCTTAATGGCAAGAGTGACTTAGGAAAAAGATCTAAGGTGAAGGCACACACAGAAACAAAAGCCAGGAACAAATCCCAACTTTTCAAAGGCAAACTGAAGTGTTCTTAAAGCACCAGAAACATTTTAGAAACGTCATCTATAATCTCAGTCTGTGCCCCAGCTGTTGAGAGCGCATCAGAGCTGCCAAGATGGAGGGGAAACGTTTTTTCAGAAGCAGAGTATTTAGGTAAGGGTTCTCATCAGATAATAATAAGTATCATATTACCTGTGCAGAGTACCCATTGAAGAAGGAGTACCAGAAATGAACCAGAGTAAACGCGAAGTTTTTATAAAAGAAGTAGCGGAGGAACTTGCACATCCTGATGTAAGACCACCGGCCGTGCACCAGCAGCAGCCTCTGCAAGTATCTGAACTGGGCGAAGGAGTAGTCACTCGACATGACAGCTTGCATGCCCTCCTGTCCGCTTATTCCAACTCCGATGTGGGCAGCTGAGGGGCGGAGGGAGAAGATAATGTGAATCAGGAGCTAATTTTAAAGCAAAACATTGAGATGATAAAAATGTTTCCATAGCAAAACAAAGAAACAGACATTCACGGAATGAAAACCCTTGCTCACCAACCCCGCCTTAGCTTCTGAACTCAACTTTGTGCCAGGGAGACAAGTTGCTAAAAAAAAAAAAAAAAAAAGGCACGGTGGGGCCTCTAAAGAGGTGGGTGGTAAATTCCATTTGGGTTATCTGCCCAGCTCATCAGCCATCCTTCCCACCCATGGAGTGAGCCCAAGGAATCCACGCGTACTGTGTGTCCCTGCCTCCCTGGCCGCAGGGGAGTCAGCCCTGGGCTGGTCTGTCATCGGTCAGACACTACAAATGGGCTCCTTCACTCCACCCTTGTTCCTTTGGGAAGGTGGGAAGGCAAATAAAAGCCTAACCCCGCTCTGACTTCCTTGCAGCACGGTTCCGTTTGTGAATTGGGTTCCATTGTTAGGAGCCGCCTGGAGTCCAGCAGCCCTTCCCTTTGTGGCATTTCTGCAGCAGAGTTCGTGTCCTCTCTCCAGCTGCCTGCAGGTTGACAGGCAAAAGCTTTTCAGCTGAAAACTCTTCACAGAAGCCTCAGAGTTAGAAGCTCCTCTGGTGAGTGACTAAGACATTCGAGACTCATCCTAGCACCCACTTCTTCAGTCCATCCAGAGCTTTTATGAGCACTTAGTCCCTTACGTTAATCACTTCCTGCTTAAAGTACCCAGTGGGGTCTGTTTCTTGTATTATCCTTGACAGAAAACCCAAGCTGGACCAACCCATGTCTCTCTCACATTTTGGAATTAAGATTTGGGTTTGGGTTTGTAAATCTTGAGTTGTGGGACAGATATATTGATTTCCAAGGGGTTCTGAGGAGCAGAAATAAAGAGGTCTAGAAGGAGGGATAAACAGAAGCTAGGTTCCTGGTTCCAGCATTTTCTCTAAAGTCTGGGCTCTTGGGAGGCATGAAACCTCTTCATATCTCTTACATTTCTTTTTGTCTTAAGCTTGTTTTAGCTGTTCTCTAATATTTGCAATCAAAAGCATTTTAACTAAGATACTATTAAACTTTCAACATTTAGCCATGGCCCTCTGTGACCTTAAGAGACATAATTCTTCCCCCTCTGCAGAAGGTTTCCAGAATGGATAAAAATGAAAGTGACCGTTCTTCCAATAGTCATTTAGTCACGGTTTCAACTTAGAGAATCGCGAATTTTATATAGGGCTTAAAAGGCATGGAACTAAAGACCTACTGAAATCTGTCAGAGAACGTGTGTTGAGAACACAACTTATTATTACTTAGACCCAGAGAAGTGACTGCCAATTTCAGCAGAGTTTCCAACTGAAAGCAGCTCCAAAAATCCTGCCGTAGTGGCAGAGTACAAGGTCTGGCAAATTCAAAGCGACACAGTGACTTGGCCAAACCTAAGTTTTCAGTAACACTTTGCAATGCTAAAAAATAGGATAAATTGCATGTCTCATTCAATATTTATGCCTTCGTTTAAACACATAAATAATTCTTATGACTAGTTGGGGTTGCCCAGCCATGCTTTCCTACCAAACCATGGGCTTCTTTCCTGAACAAGCAACAAAGGGAAACGCTGACATTCTCTTGGAGCCAAGGAGAAGGGGCCCTGCCACAGGCCCGGACGTCCAGCCCAGTCCGTTTGCTGAGCACGCCGAGGACAGTGTGTGACAGAACACGGCCACAGTTCACAGGGGATCCAAGGCAACCGAAGAGATGTGCTTTAGAATACTCTAATCTAAATACAGACACCGAGCTTTTCCTAAAGCTTCAAAAACGTGGTTTCAGATGTCTCCCTGGTAGGCTCCTTCATAGCTCCTGTCTCCCCTCTCATGCTTCTTGTCCATTCTTAGGGTCTTAGGCCAAGAAAAACGCCACCCGCCAGCCAGCAGACGTCTTCAGGCCCAAGAGAGGGAGTCGGGGCAGCCCAGGAGAGTCCTAGGGTCCTCGCCAGAGACAAAAACATGGGGGCAGGGTTGCAGTTCCCTCCCCTTCTAAATGTGGAGCATGCTAGCAAATGGCCCAGTGTTCTTGACACTTAAATTTGTACTTTATAAACAAACATAATTTTTGTATATTGTATTTTACACAGGTGAACATGACGCCAGTTTTTCTAAAATACAAAAAGGCACTTTTAATACTTGGGTAAAGCCATGGACTTCCAAGGACCCCTGAGTTTCACTGATTTGCACCACAAATGGATGTTCCCTGTTAATATAAAAGCAACGGCCATATAACAGAGCTTAAGAAAACAAGTCTCTGTAAGGTTCTTTGTTGACTTTCTGATCCCTTTCACTATCAATTGTAAACTCAGAGGAACAAAAAAAATGTTCAAATCTAAGTCACATAATCAGATGGTATATTTGCAAGGTAACCCTCTCTCCAACATCTAGAAGTCTCCATTGTAACTTAATAAAACTAATGTTTGAGTTACTTGCCCTTTTGGCACAGCTATTTGTGTTAAAGGTACACAATGGAAAAATAACCTAGAACTCGCTGTAGAGGAAAGAAATTGATATAATTTGGGGCAAGAAATGGCAGTCGCATGATAAGATTGGCACATGCAAAACACCCCGGAGAGGAAATTAAACCAGCAGTGACCACAGACAGACACATGATAAAGAAGCAAGAAGACATACATCATATAGTGAACTCCTGCCGAGGAAGATAAAGTTGGGATATTCTTAGTATAGATCGAGGAGGAGGAGGAAGAGTCTCTAAGAAAAGAAAGAGATGCATGAATTACAAAATAGTCTTGAATTAAAAGTCTAGTTTTACATAATACATTTAAGCTACCCAGCATAACATATGTGGTTATGTCATAGTTCATCTTAATAGTATCACAAAACTGGAGGTGACCTCAGAGATCATATTCTTGTTTTCAGATGAGAAAATTGAGGCCAGAGCATAAGCCCAAGGTGACATGGCATGTTGGTGGAATGAAGACCAGCATTCACATCTCACTAGTTGGGGCGTTTTCATTATAAGATGCTTCCTAACTGTAACACAGGGAGGAAAAAACACAACAACCCGGGACTCAGGCGTGTTGATGAAGGTTTGGTTCTGCATGCTTTAACACCGGCACAACGTGTTTCTGTACGGCAGGACTCAGTTCTTCAGTACGTGAAGACGTAAGGTCCTGGGACCTGCAGAATGACCCTTGACAGTCTTCTAGGAAGGTCAGGAGGATGGCAACACCATGTGGGGGTTTTGCTTCAACACCAGATATGTTCCCTTGGGCTGATACTAGGTCACCCAACTTACCAAAGGCAAGAGAGCCCCAGAAAAAAGATGCCTAGGTAAGAAAGAAAAATACTCTCAAACCCTAAAGAGAATTCAACAATTTACTCCACGCTCAGCAGAAATTTTCCCAAAATGTACTAAATAGCAGGATTTTTTACTAAGCCCTAAGGAGATAGAGGAGGAGAAGCAGCAGGAGAGCGAAACAAAACAAATGCACATGTGTGTAAAGGAGGAAAACAAAGCCAAATTCACTCCTGTGGAACTCGCCCTCTGGCATCCTCTGAGCGGCAGTGTCCTACCCGCTCTCCTGCTGGGCAGCCTGAGCTTCCCAGGGCAGGGTCCCAGAGGTCGTCCCCGTGGTTACGTACCTCAATCAGAAGGCTGCTTTCTCAAAGCCTAAGCTATGAAATTTGGAACTACTACCCTCAAAAACACTCCAGCCATTCCTCCTCTCTAGCAACCCAGGTGGCAGCGGCCCCGGGTGAGACTCACTTTTGATCATGTTGACATCATTGGCTCCATCTCCGATCGCCAGAGTGATGGCTTTCTTGTACCTCTTCACCAGGTCCACCACCATCGCCTTCTGCTTGGGGGTGACCCGGCAGCAGATGACCGCGCTACACTCACAGGCCAGGTCCACAAAGTTCTTCTGCCGCTGCTCTTTCCTGGCTTCCAGACGCCTTTTACTCTGCGTCCGCATCCGTCTCTCTTCTTCCGTCCTCGGGAACTTCAGCTTCAGAATCTTACTTCTCTTGGTCTTTTTCTCCAGAAGAATTTCATTCTGTGAAATTAGAGAGGGCGAGGATGACAACCATATTAGTTTTTGTCTCCAGAGTACCATTCCCAAGACTTTAATTGTGTGGAGGACGGTTCTTGGTTTTATATCATGGATGATACCGTTCTGATTATAAAACCTATTTGCTATAAAAATTTAGAAAATACTCGGGGCACCTGGGTGCCTCAGTTGGTTAAGCATCTGGCTTCGGCTCAGGTTATGATCTCACAGCTCTTGAGGTCGAGCCCTGCATCGGCCTCTGTGCTGACAGCTCAGAGCCTGGAGCCTGTTTCATATTCAGTGTCTCCCTCTCTCTGTCCCTCCCCACTTGTGTGTTCTCTCTCTCAAAAATAAATAAGCATTAAAAAATTTTCAAAAAACAATTTAGAAAATAGAAAAATGTACAAAGAAGAAAATTAAAATTATTCATTGATTGGTAAACCAGGGTAACTGCTATTATCAGTTAGATAGAATTCCTTTCATGTATTATGCAGTAAGTCCCGAACTTGGGAAATTGCCCATTCATTTATAGGCCAAGAGATTTTTAGGTTGACAGTACATATGAGAAACCATCTAAAATCAGCCCATAATGAACTACTAGTTTAAGGCAAAGGCACAGATACCCTAGAGATACGCACCAACCAAGAACCAGTGATTATTAAAGCACGGTTTTCACCAGATGGAAAAAATGGTTCGTGCACGGGGGATACAAATTTTGCATAGACTCCACCTCTGTTCCTCTGGTTTTCCATCCTTGTATGAAGAAGAGCACTGGGGGGAAAAGAAATTTAAGTGTTTGAGAGTACAAGACTATAAACAGGCCCTTGACTGTGACATATGATCTCTATTTGTGTTTAAAAAAAAACAAAAATTATAATCTTAGCTATTTCTACAGTTCTGTAGTATTAAGTATATTCAAACTGCTTTGTAACCAATCTCCAGAACTTTTTCATCTCTCAGAACTGAAACTCTATACCAATTAAATAACTCCCCCTTTCCTTCTTCCCCTAGTCGTTGGTAACTGCTACTTTATTTTCGATTTCCATGAAGCTGAGCACTCTAAAATAACTCCTATAAGGGGAATCACACAGTACTTGTTTTCTTGCGATTGGCTTATCTCCCTGTCCTCAAGGTTCAGTCACTATTGTAACACATGTCAGAATTTCCTTCCTCTTTAATAATATTCCAGCGTATTGATATACGACGTCTTGTTTGTCCATTCATCCATCAATGGACATTTGGATTGCTTCCACTTCTTGGCTATTGTGAATAGTGCTGCTGTGGACATGGGTGTGCAAATATCTCTTTTGAGTTCTGGCTTTCAGCTCTTTGGGATATATACCCACGAGTGGGGTTGCTGGATCACACGGTAATTCTCTAACTATTTTGGGGAACCACCATACTATTCTCCTTAGTAGCTGCACTATTTATTTCCCACCAAGAGTGCACGAGGATTCCAATGTCACATGCTTCTCCATACTTGTTATTTTCTGGGGGGTTTTGTTTTGTTTTGTTTTGTTGGAATAGAAGCCATCCCAAAGGGGTGTGAAGTGACATCTTATTCTGGTTTTAATTTGCAGTTCCTTACTGGCTAGTGATGTTGAGCATCATTTTATATGCCTGTTGGCCATTGGTATAGCCTCTTTGGAGAAACGTCTACCAAATCCTTAGCCCATTTTTAAATCAGGTGACAAAATCTTATTTAAGTCTTAATTCTTCCCCTGTGGGGCACCATGTTCTTGGTGCTTCATTCTTTGCCAAAGACAGCTAAAGGAGGATACAGTTGAAAACCCACTCTGGACCAACAGAAGGAAGGCAATCGATGTGAATTATTATAGCCGGGGTAAATTCCAGTGGATTATAAGTAGTGGTGACTGGCAAAAAGCAGCTTACTTTCACATAGAGGTGTGTTTGCTTTTGAGAAATTCTCAGTGCTTTTTATCAAACAATTGCGAAGGCCACATGTAACACATTCGTGTGACAGAAAAGCTAGTCATGGAATTTTGGAGTGGAAGGCTCCGTAAATACCTAAACTCTTCATGTTACAAATAAGGAAGTCAGACCCCTGACAGATAATGCGATTCACCTACAGCAAGTTGATAGGAAAATGGGAAGGAAGCCTCCAGTCTCCTGACTCTCAGCCCACAGCTTTCCCTGTTACACACACACAGCCACCATTCCCCGCCTTCAAGAGCAAGTTTCTCAACCTTAGCGCTATGGATGTCTTGGGCCATGTGATTCCTTGTTGTATGTGGGTGACTACTACACTGCAGGACATTCAGCAGCACCCGTGGCCTCCACCTATGAGAAGCCAGTAGTTCCCCTCCTTCCCTGTTAAGACAACCAAAGGTGTCTCCAGACTGCCAAAGGTCCCCGCAAGGCAACACCACCCCCCGCTGAGAACCATTACACTAGAGGGTTAGGTGTCTACTATTCTTCTTCCATATTAATGTCTCATTTTCAAGTTGAAAATAAGGAATGATCAGGACAAATCGCTGAAAGAAAAAAAAAAATGAAGTTCCCCACTGAACCCATTCTATAGGAATCGTCCTTGAAGGAACTGCCTAGAAAGATGATTCAGCCCTCTAGAAAGGTAAAGGTAGCTAAGAGCATGATCATAAAATTTTCTACTTGCATAAGTTTTATCTTCTAATTTAGCTCGGGGCCCAATTTTCAACACTAGCAAGAGAGACCAGAAATCTATTAAGGCCCCCATCTACAAGAAATAAAACCCGGCAATTAACCTAAGTACTTGAAACCAAGCAACTACCTAAGGAAACATATTAGTATTTATTTGCCTGTTGCTATTTTTTTAAATGGTAAAAGCATGAAGAGGCATGGTCTATGGCTTCAAACAGAACTGATCGATGTATCTTTTTAGAGCTGCTGATTTTATCTAATTTAGCCCGAGTGCCCAATCCACTAGAGCGACCTGCATAAGCTCTGTGACCATCATTAGAAAGAAGACTAACAACCACCGTCGTCTCCCTCATCACCTTACCAAATGAGGCAAGTGTGCGCGTTCACAGCTTTTGGCCTGCGGACAGCTCAGGGGAGGGGGCGGAAGGCAAGGACTTGAGAATTAAGGAAACTGTCAAGATGGCACCGCCTGGTAGCCTGTGTGGCACGTTTCTGGCTTTACCACAGGCAGGGCTCGTCCTTACACATTTCCGGGTCTCTCGTGACTCTGGCCTCTCGAGAGTTTCCGGACGAGCTACACTTTGAAATATCCTGCCCCATCCAGGTAAGACTAGAGGTGCATCCCATCCACACATTCCCTTCTAAGCAAAGGTGTGGGGTTCCTTCTTTCCACTTCTTTCAAAATGACAGTTCCTTGAAAAGGCAGCACGTGGACAGAATTCGCATTAGTTGGCTGGCAATGTCTCCAGGCTTTTTTTTTTTTTCTTATCAGCAAGCAAATACTGAGGACTTGTAAAAAAATGGAGCAAAATGGCCCTTGAAAGGCTGAATAAGGGCCCCAAGTTCCCCCAACACTAAAATTTGCTTGAAGGGATCCAGCCATGATAACCGGGAACTGCCTGTGTTCTCTTGCTTTATTTAAGTGCGAGGAAAACGGTCTGAAGTGGCCTTCTAGCTCCCATTTCTCCGTATCTCCTGAGTCTTCTGCATCTAGTTGTCTTTACTTACTTTATATCCTCCCCATAGCAGATAGTGGTGTCTTCATTCAGAAGTTCACAAGCGAATCCTATATTTTCAGCGGTTTCTACAACAGAAAAACAACAACACCACCACTAGGTGTTGAGGTGCCTGGGTGGCACAGTCAGTGAGTGTCTGACTCTTGGTTTCAGCTCAGGTCATGATCTCATGGTTCTTGGGTTCAAGCCCCACATCAGGCTCTGTGCTGACAGCGCAGAGCCTGCTTGAGATTCTCTCTCTCCCTCTCTCTTCTTCTCCCTCTGCATGCGATTTCTCTCAAAATAAATAAGCTTAAAAGAAAAACTAACCATTGTGCCTACTGAGGAATAATTGACTATCTAGTAATAATTTTTTTTTCAAGTAACAGCCAGATTCAATCAAATATACTGGGTTTTTTTTTTTCCCAGTAGCAACATATATACACAAAGGAGGGATAACAGCCCTTTTTCTGTGATAAAATAAGAACTCAAAGCCTGGTTTGAGATGTTTTCAATTATAAAATGTACTATATTATCAAATATACAAATATGCAAACTAATTATTTAACAAATCAACGTTCGCTGAAATACTAACTAAGCACATTCAGTTCACACGGCTTAATCATTCTGTTATGGGGGAAGATAATTATTTCCATAAACCCTCACGTGGGGCCCCTACTGGAGATTTTTCCCCTTTTTCCATCACCACCCACTGTTATTTGTTTAAGGTCAGGACTTCCCTTAGCTTATCAGTGTGTAATGCATGAATGATGTCAGAATAAGAGAAATCATCTGGTTTCCATGGGATGTTTGTGGAGTACGGTATCACTACCAAATAACACCTTGTTGAGCTCTAAATTGAAAAATTCAAATCATCCGTTGGGTGTAAAATTTTAATTATAGTTTGCAGGCAATATAATGGATAAGAAAACAAAAGTTATTGTTTGTATTATGTTCTGCTCTGCGCCCAACAAATGATGAAGGGACCAAAGGGATGGTCTTTCCACAAGAAGAGCCCATGTCTGGCTGGAGAGATAAGACTGCTCACAGTTAGCGTGGCAGGACCAGGAGCTCAATTATAAGAAAGAAACTCTGCTACTGAGGGAGTTTCCGGAAGGATGCTGTCAGCATGAGCTGGAATAATGAACTATAGAAATGATCCCTGAAAGTATAGTCTTTGAGCTGGAATAATGGAGAAGGGTTTCTTAGAGAAAGCATTTCTGTCTCAAAGAGATGGACAGTATTTGCGCAGGATGGAAAGTCTGAGAAAGTCATCTTGGGCAAGAGAAACAGGAGCTATGAATGTTTAATGAACTAACAAATATGCCTTCCCACAAATTGAATTACCCTTTTTGTCTCCAGTGAGCACCCAGATCTTAATGTCAGCTTTTGCAAGTTTTGAAATGGTTTCTGGGACTCCATCCTGTAACTTGTCTTCAATAGCTGTAGCTCCCAATAGCTGGAATGTAGATTTAAAAAAAGGAATTAGCAAATAAGCTCACAATGTTCCATAATGCCAGCCTACCCACAGCAGAAGGGTAAGCATCCACCCAGCCGGTGCCCAAGTGGGGCTGGTAGCCAGCAATTACAGCAAAGGCGGCTGTGTTTCACGCTCAAAAAACACCAAAACATTCAAACCGTTTTTTCTTAGTTTACCACAGTAAAAATGTAAAGTATAAAATCAAGGACTAAAAATATACTTTCATTATGTACATGCTATTTTACATGGACACAAGCCACTTCCTCTCAAGGTCAATACTAGCTATTGAACATTTCCTCTTAATCTAAATTCTGATAAGTATTGGACTTTGAGAAATTTCACTTACAAATGGTATAAATAGCATATATTTTCAAAATATAAATCAGTTCAGCAATTCTCAAAATGTAATAAATATATGCTGGTTTGTTACCATGTAAAAACCATAATGAATAGGTGATATAAAAATGATAGAATCAGATTAGAATCTCAATATTTTCTGTCTTTTGTTTCCTCATAATGGCAGCCTCTATTTCGCTTGCTGGACAGAAGAAATTCAAATGGCCTGGTTCCTTTGTACCAATTTGAAATGCTAAAGTTAGAATTATATTTCAAGCATGAGATTAAAAATATAACCAAACGTAATAAAACTTCCAGTTCTGTTTAGAATATCAAGTCATGAAGGCTAAAACTCACAATTAGGTCTTTTTCAATCTCCTCATACACTTTATCCAGAGCCTCATCCCGGTTGATTGGGGCTATGCAGGCAGCCATGAACTTTTTATTCCATTCTTCAAATTCCTTTTCTTCAATTTCCTTGTAGCAAAGACACAGAGTTCTAAGAGTCTCACTTGCAAAGATCTATTTAAAAGATAATCCATCCAACAAAAAAAGAGTTAATTTTATGTAAGTCAAGATCCAGTTTGAAATCTTTCTTTGAAGGAATACAGTAAGAGCATTTGAAAAGAGGTCATGAAAGATAATTGGCTCAGAATAAATACATTCTGTAGAGGAGATTAAACAAATACTTTGTTTATCATTGTAAGTCTTCTCAGGGTCCTATTTGTAGTTCCCAAATTTGTTAAAGGGAAAAATAAACATTTCTCTAAATCAAGTCACTAGGGAGAAGAAAACTCTATCTCATAACCACACTGAAAACAACAGACAAGGGCGCTGCCTTGGGGTGTCATGATGTGGTAAACACAGACCTGACAACTTTATAATTTGTTCCCACAAACTGTTACAAACCCGACCAACTGCAAACTCTCAACCAAGCTTTATTTCCTCAAACCAGTTCTGAAATACCTGAGCCGCTGGTAAAGCTGAGGTAAAACGTTTTAATGAAAATGAGTGGAAAATTTAATCATGGTGAACAGATTTAAGCTACTTTTTTACGTTTATTTATCTTGAGAGAGAGGAGAGAGAGAATCCCAAGCAGCCCCATGCTGTTAGCACAGAGCCTGACTCAGGGCTTGATCCCACAAACGAGGAGATCGTGACCTGAGCCAAAATCAAGAGTCAGACACTTAACCGACTGAACCACCCAGGCACCCCGAAGCTATTTTAAACAGCTTAAGTACGAGCCAGTAAAAATGTTTTTAGTACTTCAGTCACATCTTGTCTAGCCACGATGGTGGAACTATTTCACCCAACTAAGTGTTCGCTTTCAAAGATTCTTTGGAAGGTTCTGCATCCGTTTGATTAAATTACCAGTGTCCATATCCTCATGAGAAATTATCTGTTATATAACTGCTTCAACAACATGTCCAATCTTAAAATGAGACCTCCATAAGTTAACAACATATACAGGCTTCTTCCTCAAGGACCTTTGGCCCCAAAACTCAACCAGACCCTGGGAAGAACCCACCCTTTACTAAGCATTGACTAAATGCTGGGAATTGTGCAAGATCTTTCCCCTGCAATGACTCTCCTTGGTAGGAATTATCCTCTTCCTCTTTCACACCGGTCATTAATGCTTCAGTGAGACATCAACCGTTTCCCCCCAAGGACGCAAAGCAAGTGAAGAGGCAGAAGTGGGAGGCCAGGGCTGCTGGATATCCTCTATCCTTCATTGCCATCATTAATAGAACCAGAACAACATGAGGATTGGTAGGCAACTCCAAGAGAGAAATTTCCAGAAGCAGTCTGAATAATTGCAGTATCACTGAACTAAGTTCACACTCCCCTTTGATAACACATTTGAAGTAACGAAGACCAAACTGATTCACTAATAAAGGTAGCAGAACTCAGTTATCCACTGCATTGCTTTCTCATGCCCCATCATACGTGAATGCTTTCCTTCCGTCATTGTACATTAAGAGGTTGGTGGGATTCTTGGAGGCCACGCAGATATTGAGACCACAGCCACTATAGTTATGTGGCTTGCTCAAGGTCCCTGGACCAGTCATCACCCTTGGCCTCTCCTACAGATGCTGCCCATCTGAGATGCTGGGAAAGAACACCACGGTCATGTCCTAGGAAGTCAGCAGCAGGGGCAGACCCAGAACATGGCTGCCATATTCCTACATTGGTGCTCTTTCCACACAATTGCACCAGGACAACAGAGGGGTCAGCAGTTCACATAGAGCTTTCATTTGCGCTTTGAAGACAGTATCAGAAAGGAAGTCTGCAATCTGTGGCAGAAGGGGTGAGGGTGGGACTCACATCCAGGGCATCCTGTGTCTCTTGTTTTGTTGGGTTCATCTGATGTAGCCGTTCATAAATCACCGTGTCAGCGCCTTTGCAATAAAGCCTGATGTTGCCTTCTGGGGTTCTTACTAGTAGGAAGAGAAGGAAAAGCAAATCATAAAGTTAGCTTTGATTTCTTCATAGAAAAGTACATTTATAAAGTTGATTTGAAGGGTTACTATGCTACTAATTCACCATTAGTTTAAAATCATCAATGCACCTCGAAAAACTTCACTCTGCAAAGTTGGTAAGCTGCTATCTATATACAATGTAATCTAGTGAAATAAATATGAAAAGAATGCTA
Organism: Suricata suricatta; assembly: GCF_006229205.1. Taxonomy (NCBI): domain Eukaryota; kingdom Metazoa; phylum Chordata; class Mammalia; order Carnivora; family Herpestidae; genus Suricata; species Suricata suricatta. The sequence continues at coordinate 17,170,971 of NC_043713.1, read as the reverse complement.
TGACCAGTCAGCTCGGCTCTTCACATCCTTACCTAGTCCCTCAGCAAATACTGACTGTTTCCCTACTATGTGCCATGCCCTCTGCTAATACCTTCCATAATGCCTTCTTTGTCCATGTTGTAGGAATCTTTCTTACCTATAAACCTGCACGCTTACTGCCTTTAATACTCAGACCACAACATGACTCCTTGTGACCATTTTTCTTGGATTTTTGGATCCATGAGATAATTTAATAATAGTGCATGCCTCAGAGCTAACTAGATTTTGAGTTCTTCAAGGTAAATGCCAGGAGTGATAATCAGACTAGATCAGTGTTAGGCACACAGAAAGCACTCAGTAAAATGTGCCTCTTCAGCGTTCAGTAGACAGTTGAACCTATATATTTTTCTTGGTTAAAAACTCAGTCTCATAGCGGAGAGATCTCATGAACGCTTTGAGTGATCAAAGCTGACATCACCAATAACCCTGCGCTTCCAGATGCGATATGCTGGGAGAATGCGGCACCAGTCCACGCACCCCTCCCGCCAACGACGTGTAACCTGACTTCAGTCATGAGGGAACAGCGGACAAATCCAAACTGGGAAACTGTCCACAAAATAAGGGGCCTGCGCTTTTCACAATGTCGATGTATAAGAGATCAAATATATATGGAGAAACTGTTCTAAAGGAGACCAGAGTTAGCAATCACCTACTGCAGTATGCAATCTTAGGTCTTGGTTCAAAATTTTTGCAAATTTTCTAAAGTTTGAAATTGTTTTCAATTATGAATTTAAACAGGTCAATATTGGGAAGCCATATTGAATGGCGGCCTGCCCCAGAGGCTCACTTCTGCTCCATAAGCACAGCCTTGGTTTTCTCCGAACCCCTGTCCCCCTTTTCTGCCGCCAAGCGGAGGGCAGACGGGTCGGGCTGGCCTCACAAAACGAAAGCACGTGCTGTGGATCCCACTGTGTTACCACCCTAGATTCTGCAGCCAGAAGCTCCTATCGCTGAAGAATGTCAACGTTTGCAAGACTCAAGATTAAGTGCCGTTGTCCCTGTGAGTGATGGACTTCATGCAGAATGATGGGGAAAACGCATTTCAGGAAATCCAGAGAAATCTTCCAGGAGTTGAGCAGTCCCTTCATCGCCTGTTTTATTCTGGTGTCATGAAATCAAATGCTTAACCAACTGAGCCACCCAGGCGCCCCAAATGAAATCAAATGCATAAAAGGCAACCTCTCGATGAGTGATGCACAGACACATTCTTGAGGGAGACCTACCGATTATAGACATTCGCTTCCGGTCACTGTTGAAGTCCAGGATGGCAAGAACGTGGTAGGTCCTCTCAGTTCCCAATTCACTGATGGTGATGGTGTTCTGGGTCCTGGCGAGGAAGACAAAGCCAAAGTTCCTGGCAGCACTCACCAGAGCGCCTTCATCAGGAGAGGCAGCCTGGTAGTTAAGCTGACCTAACAAAGAAGGCAGGGGAGAAAAGCAGAAAATCTGTAAAACCAGACAGAGAGGTCACAAGCTGAGGCTCACTTGGGGGGTAAGGATGTCTCACAAAGCCCAAAACTCCCAAGAACACAAATCTTAAACTTCTTAAAGAGTATGCCGACATTAACACTTTTTTAAATATTTTTGTTTAATGTTTGTTTCTTTTTGAGACCATCAGAGACAGAGCATGAGCAAGGGAGGGCCAGAGAGAGGGAGACACAGAATCCAAAGCAGGCTCCAGGCTCCAAGCTAACATCACAGAGCACAATGTGGGCTAGCACCCAGGAATGGTGAGATCATGACCTGAGCCCAAGTTGGCCACTTAACTGACCAAGCCACCCAGCCGCCCCAACACTTTTCAAACTTTATGGTTTTATTTCTAATTACAAACAGTGATACAAACTAGAAGGAAAAGAAACAACTGTCCAGGAATAGGAAAACAAATTCCCATCCTGCCACCATCCAGAGGGAAAACAGCGCTATTGACATGGTGTTATCATTCTTTCCAGTCCTTTTGAAAATGCCTAATTCTGTAATAGTTTCTATCATACACTGACATTCTGGTTATTTTAACCCAATATTCTGAGCATGCTGACGTAACTTTAAAAATTCTTTCTAAACATTATTGTAATGAATGTAAACACATCCCCATTTTCCAATCACAGGCACTTAGTTTATTTCCAAATTTTTCTGCTCTCAAAAATAACATTGTAGCAACCATTTTGCACGTGTCTAAAGATTTGGATGACTGTTTTCTAAGGATAGCTTCCTAGGAGTGACAATACCGAGCTAAAGAATACTGATAATTTTGGGGGCGCCTGACTGGCTCAGTTGGAAAAGCATGTGACTCTTGATCTCAGAGTCAAGAGTTCAAGCCCCACGTTGGGCATAGATATTACCTAAATAAATCTTAAAAAGAAAGAACACTGATTTTTTAGTCTATTGGCATATATTACTCATTTGTTTTCCAAAAAGGTTGTATACTTTATCTTCCCTCTGGAAGAGTGTACTTAATTCACCATAGCCATATTCTCATATTAAAATAAAACCTCAAAATTCATCAATGAGTTCAATCTCTTGATGTTTTATGTCAATTAATGGAAAGCTGCCTTCTCTTTACAAGTACGCTTCAAAACTGAAATAAATAAAGCCAGACATGCAAATCTAGGCTACGTGACTCCATTTATACTAACCACAAACTGACGAAGCTACCCTGTGCAAATCCAGGTCAGGACTGTTCCCCCTGGTGGGACAATGATTGGAAGGAAACACAAGGAGACTTCTAGGGGGTTCATATGTTCTGTTTTTTAAAATCTGGCTTCTCATGACAAGGGAGGATTCCGTTTGTGAAAATTTACTGAGCTATATGCTGGGCTCTATGCCCATGTTGTACTTCAGTAAAAAGTGGAAAAAGATTTTCCATTTTTCTTCTTTAGTTATTTTGCGTCTAAGTAGAAAGAAAAGTACTTCTATGGCCAGGTGAATTTTTGCAGAAAATGGCATTTCGTGTTCCGCCATGGTTTGAGCAGGATGCAGGCCACGGATGGATAGAGAGCTTTTGGAAACATCAGGCTACGTGGAAGGAGAGGGTGCTCCAGGGTGAACAAGCTACAGGGAGTGTTGCACCTCCGCACACCTGCTTCCTCCGGGCACCGCCTCCCCCGTGCCCCGGCTCAGATGGCTCACTCCAAGTCAGTCTCAATCACTTCCCAGTTAGTAACTAAAGAGAACACTTTAGGTTGTTTTCTGTTCACCCAGAAAGTCATACGCCAGAAGTTATAAATGTATATGCTAAATTTCCTCTTAGCCTCCAGGGGGGCAAAATATTTTATGTTTGAGAGAAAGAGTGATAGAGAGAGAGCATGCAAGCAGAAGAAGGGCTGAGAGAGAGAATCCCAAGAAGGCTCCAACTCAGGGCTCCATCCCATGACCTCGAGACCATGACTTGAGCCAAAATCAAGAGTTGGATGCTCCACCGACTGAGCTGCTCGGGCACCCTGGGAGGGCAAAATATTTAACCGGAGCTGACCAAGTAGCAGTGGGGACATGACCCCTTCAGCTAGGGTAGCTGGCACAGTGATCTCCTGCGTCATGCTGATGGCAAGCTTATTTCCAACAGAAAAAGCAACAAAATGATAAAAGGTGGTAAAGTTCCCATGACTAAGACAGTCATATCTGGAGCAAACACTGATATTGTTATCATGACCAAAAAAAAAATCCCTTTCCACTTGGTTCCAGTAATAGTCACAGGATTGCAGACTAATGGAGACAGGAAGAAATTCAGAGAGCTGGTCCAAACTCCAACTTTAGTCCAACTAAAAAATAATCCTCCGCAATCATTTCTGAAGAGAACTCTTTATTTACCATACGCTTACAGGCAGCCGGAGAGACATTCTTTTCTCTCACAGTTTGTAGATCAGGAAAATGGCGCCCATAAGAAAAGATGCGCAAACCAGAAATCCCATCTCTGATAATTCCTCTGGTGGATATGAGCTTATCTCCTACTCACCTGCCCAGAAACAAGTTACCTCTCAAATGACTCCTTCCCCTCAACAATCTCCCTACCCCAAATTACGTGCTGAATGTCTCCCACATTTGTGGCTTCCTCATCCTTCCCAAAGACCCCCCATCAGCCAGGCAGCTTCTATACCAGCCTCCAGGGTCCCCCGTGCTCCAGCCTCCTCCAACACCGCCTCTAATCTCACCGCACCTCCTGCCTTAACAATCCGCAGGTGAAGGAAAGGTCTCCAAGCCTTCCACACTCTGCTCTCCCACGGCCTCTGCAGGAGGTAGGAACCAAAGAGGGCCCCAAGGTCCCCCTCCCCCCCCCCACCCCGTGTAACAGCACCTCCTCCCAATTATTTAAATACTAATCTAGGCCCTGCTGGAAAGGATTTTGTAGAAGTAATTAAGGCCCAAATCAGTTGACCTCAAGATAGGGTGATTATCTGAGTGTTCCCAACCTAATTAGGTCAGTCCTTAAAGGCACAGGGCTTTTCCTAGGGAGAGAGATTCAAAGCCTGTAAGAGGCTCCATGGAAGAGGGATTCCCTCTTGCTGGCTTTGAAGATGGAGGGGGCCACGTGGCTAGGAAGGGAGGCCTGTAGGCACAGGAAATGGAGACCTTGTTCTTTGGCTACAGAGAACTGAATCCTGCACTCCCACATGAGCTTGGAGGAGGCCCTGAGCTCCAGATGAGAACATGACTGACCTCGGTTTTGGGGAGATCTTGAGCAGAGAACCCTGTCACGCGTGCCCAGACTTCTGACCTACAGAACTATGTGCTAAAAGAATGGGTGTCTTCAGCTACTGAGTTGTGGAAATTCATTACAGAGCAACAGAAAACCAATGTCTCCTCTCCACACTTTGCCCCCATGTGCCTCCACAGAGACTCAACACTCAGGCCACACACACTCTGCTGAAGTAGGCAGATGTGTGTGGCAACAGATGCGGAAGGATTGCCTCCCTTCTCCTGTTGATGGTACGCATAATAAAAGACCAGTCTCCATTATTCTTGCAAAGAGAGAAAATGCAAGAGATAGACACCCCAGTTCTGGGGATTGCAAGGGGACCCAACCAGAAGGGATTTTGACCTGCTGCACGGGTTACACAGGTCCTTGTGCCTTCTGGGTCTGAATGTCCCTATCTATCATACTTGGAGGAGGGGTTCCCAAGGTCTTTCCAAGGGACCCTTTAAGGTACTTCATGTATCAAAACCAATTTCTCTTTTAACCTCCCGCACCGAGAAATCCAGGTGTTCTCCATCCACGTTGGCTACAGCAATGGCTTGCCACACGCTGTGTGAAAGAAGTTTCCTCAGGATGTACAATTCTTTGCCTCAGCAGACAATGGGACAGAGACCTGCACAATGTTAGGCTGAAAAGGGCCTTGAGTTCCAACCTTCTGCCCGAAACACTGAGGAAGCTGATACTTGGACCGAAGACCCTGGTCTTTACCTTGTGCCACTCAGCAGGAACCCAAGCTGGGCTGGCCCATCTCTATAGCAGAACAGAGCTTTACCCGTAATATCCCAGTGAGGAAAAAAGAGAGTGGAGACCATAAAATTAAAGTATATTTGCCTTAGTTGGCTGGTTAGCTCTCAAAATACCACTATCACGACCACTGCCACCATGCACACGCATGCCCGTGCACACACACACAAGGATGAATAATTTTACTAATAATTCAAGACCTAAGATACCCAAGTTGCTTAGAAAGATCATACTTGATCCTTACTATATGAGTAAAATGTGGTTGTCTAGAAAACAGACTTTGACCTCTACATTGGTTTTTCATGACCTGGCCGGTCTCTGTCTTCCTCCACGTTGGCTGCTAATAACCTTCCATGTATCTGCCCCAACCTGAATTCTGCTGCTATCTTGCTTTATTGCACCATTATGGCCATGCGTGAAATGGGTTTCTTTGAAATTTGCCAAAAGATAGCACATACAGCTTTTACACATTCAGTTTTTCTGCATATTCCCCCTCTGGAGATTTCGTACTTGCCACACACGAAACCAAAGGGTCAGAAAACAGAAAGGCACGTTCCTTCGCTGCACTCATTCAAGTGCAGGATGGACAGGCAGACTGCTTCATTGCAGAAATGCCAAAAGGGTTACAGGCCTCTTTCTATAATGCACAGGTGTAACTTATTGTAATGTCCACAGGTGTAAAACTGGCTCGCTTTCACTGACATTGGACAAATTTGCTGTAACAAAGCTGGCACAGCTGATTTAAGAATTCTGCAAAGGAGGGGCGCCTGGATGGCTCAGTCGGTTAAGCGTCCAACTCTTAGCAATAATCATGCCTCGGATAAACCTCATTGGCTACGATACTACCACTACGCAAAGCTAAGCGTCCGACTCTTGATTTCGGGGCAGGTCATGATCTCGTGATTCGTGAGCTCAAGCCTCACACTGGGCTCCATGCTGCTAGCGTGGAGCCTGCTTGGGATTCTCTCTCCCCCAACCCCCGCTTTCTGCCCCTCCCTTGCTTGCTCTCCCTCTCTCTCAAAATAAATAAATAAACATTTTTTTTTTTTTTAAAGAATCTACGAGTCAGCTTTGCTGGCTCCCATGCAAATACACGTTCATTATGCTCCTTCCAACGAGAAAGGCGCCTTTTAAGCCCAGGCTCTGGTGGGTATTATTTCAAACCCCAAACATATCTGAATCTAGATAATAGATTCTCTCCGAAATTATTTTGCAATAAAGATTGTTCAAGTTCAAAGTCCAGCTACAATCCAGATAAGACTTGACTCTTCATGCTCAATAAATGTCAAGTAATAACAGGGTGGGAGTGGGAAGATTGTGATTCTTCCCTTATAATGCAAGAGACAATCATTTCCTTTAATAAGATTTCACTTGCAAAGTGGTAAACACATTGGGAGCTATCGCTGTGAAGAAGATGTACGTTTTCAGAGACCAGGGGCTTGTTTCACATGGTGCTGCCTCGTAGACCATCAAGGTAGGTGCTCACCAACGTTCACCGCTTAAGTAAAAGACAGACTTGTCGTGCTTGGTATTCTACACGCACTGAGCGCCAGGCATGAGTTACCTGGAAACTGAAAACCTAGGCCCCCGTGTAGGAGACACTAGGGAAACACTCACCGTCAATTCTGTCCACCATGACCGTGTGGCAGACCGCGAGCAAGAAGAAAAACTGCCGAATCTCCGACTCTTTCCCTGACTGGATTTGCTCGATAAGATAGTGGTCGTAAAACGCAAGTTTCCCGTCAGCAAACGTGTTCCAGCTGAAATCCACTTGCTGAGAGAAGTGGGGGAGGAAAGAAAATGTGATTCTAAAAACAGCAGTGTGGGCTTAAAAATGAGAGAAGCTTGTCTTTGAAGCCAAGTCTTTATGGAAACAGTTTCTTAGGATTAAGCCATATGTTTTAAGATACCAAGAGGCTCGCCCTTTTCTCAAAACAGAAAGGCATCCCGCTGTGGGTTGAATTGTGTCCCCCCCGCCCCCCAAAAAATATGCTGAAATCCTAACTCCTGGTGGCTGTGACCATGACCTTATTTGGAAGTAAGGTCTTTGGAGATATAATCAAGTTCAGATGAAGTCATACTGGAGGACGGTGGGCACTAATCCAATGTCTGGTGTCTTTATAAGAGGAGGGAAATCTGGACACAGACACACAGACACCCTGGGAGAATGCCATGTGACAATGAGGCAGACATCTGAGTGTTGGGTCTATAAGCCAAGGAGCACCAAGGTTTGCGGGCAAGCACCAGAAGCTAGAAGAGGTGGGGGAGGATTCCTCCCTGGAACCTCAGAGCGGGCACTACCCTGCTGACACCTTCATTTGAGACGTCTAGTCTCCAGAGCTGCGAGAGGACCAATTTCTGTTGTTTATGCCACGCTTTTCGGTGGCAGTTGGTTACAGCAGCTGCAGGCAAACCCTTTCTTAAGCTAAAGGACTCACCTCTATCTTGCTGTGATTGTTCTGAGAAGCATCCCGATGGTCTCCTGAGAAACAAACAGGACAGAATAAATGGAGTCTCCCCCTGCATGAAGAGGCCCCTCTTCCTCCCCTTGCTTTGGTTCTCTGGTCCCAGCCTGTTTCTGGACAGCTTTCAAGTTTAGAATGATTTTCACATTTTTCAAGAGTTGTTGAAACCAAACAAAACATAATAAAGAAGAAAATCCGATACAAACCACCTCCGGCCTGCAATGGCTACCATATCTCCCATCGGGCTCTCTGTAGAAGGAGTTTGCCAAGCCCCAGTCTAGAGGTTCAAATACTGGTGCCTCTCTCATTCCTCTGGGGCCAGACCCCTGCCCTTTGAAGTGCTTTACCTGCCCCCCAGCCCCCATGCACATGAGAACCACTTCCTTACCCTCCTCCCAGGGCCCCACCCCTGTCATGGGCCCCCATATCTGAGATGCCCCTTCTGCAAAAACACATCCATAGTATAGTTTCTACAAGGAAAAAGCATAGTGTTCCTATCGTGATTAAATTATACTAAGTCTTTATTTCATAGTTAGAGCATTCTAAGTGAATACAGTATTAACCTTAATATTTTTATAAATATACAGCATGTTTCAGAATATTAGAATGGAAACCAACTTTTTCAAGTTAGTTGGGTACCATACATATAACATAAAGTTTATCACCTTAACCATCTTTTTTAAGTTTATTTATTTTGAGAGAGAATGTGCGTGCAGGGGAGGAGCAGAAAGAGGGAGAGAGAGAATCTCAAGCAGGCCCCGTGCTGCCAGCACAGAGCCTGACGCAGGGCTTGATCTCACGAGCTGTGAGATCATGACCTGAGCTGAGCTCAGAGTTGGATGCTTAACCAACTAAGCCACCTAGGCGCCCTGCCCTTCAACATTTTTAAATGCACAGTTCAATGACATTAAATAAAATAACGTGGGCGGATGACATCACTACTGTCTACTCCATAGTTATTTCATCTGGTAAAGTTGCAACTCTGTACTCATTAAACAATGACTTCCCATCCTCTCTGCCCCCAGCCCCTGGAAACCACCCATTCTACTTCCTGTCTCTGTAAATTAGACTGCTCTAAGGCCTCACGTTAGTGGAACCGTACTATTCATCTGTGCCCTTTTGTGACTGGCTCGTTTCAGTGAGCACAGCATCCTCAAGGTTCATCCATTCTATAGTGTGTGTCAGAATGTTTTCCTTTTTAAAAAATTTTTTTTCTAGGGTTTTTTTTTTCCCTTAGGGGCGCCTGAATGGCTCAGATGGTTAAGCATCCAACTTCAGCTTGGATCATAATCTCATGGACCGGGAGTTCAAGCCCTGCGTCAGACTCTGTGCTAACAGCTCAGAGCCTGGAGCCTGCTTCGGATTCTGTGTTTCCCTCTCTCCCTCCCCTGCTTGTGCTCTCTCTCTCAAAAATAAATAAACATTAAAAAAATTTTTTTAAATGTACTGTGGAGAAAAAATGTAAAACACTACATTAATAATTTTTTTTAATGTTTATTTTTTTAGAGAGTGAGAGACAGAGCATGAGTCGGGGAGGGAGAGAGGGTGAGAGGGACAGAGTACCCGAGGTGGGCTCTATGCTGACAGCACAGGGGCTCAAACTCATGAGCCATGAGATCATGACCTGAGTCGAAGTCGGATGCTCAACTGACTGCACCGCTCAGGCACCCGGAATGTCTTCCTTTTTAAGGCTAAATAAGGTTCCGTTGTGTGTGGAGACCAGTTTGTTTATCCACTGACCGACACTTGGGTTGTGTGCACACTTGAGCTATTGTAAACAGTGCTCATTATGAACATAGTTGTGCGAAGATCTCTTCTAGTCCCTGCTATCGGGGATTCCCCCAGGAAGCTGAATCACACGGCAGTTTTGTGTTAGATTTCTTGAGGAACGTGTGCCTGTTCCTGACCTCTGCCACACGTGTGTTCCCAATGTGACCAGCGAAGCCGCTTCGGGACTCAGCCCGGCATGGCCACCAGGGCTGTGCCCCGAATCAGCACCGGCAACGCTGGTAAGGCAGGCGCCGGTCCCCCGTGCTCAGGGATGGAGTGACGGCTTCCACTCACCATATATTTGCCCATTGATGCAGCACTTCTTAAAGGTCATGATGTTTTGCGTGAGTGTCCCTGTCTTATCAGAGAAGATGTAATGGATCTGCCCAAGCTGCTCATTCAGCGTGGTGGTCCTGGCCTTGGCGGGCGTGTCCTTCTCCGGGTAGTACATCTGCAGGTCCCAGTTGATGAAGTAACTCTGTCCCAGACGGATCACTTCCACGCTAGGGAGACAAGACAACCCATTAGTGTGGACGGTGCTCTCAGATATGGGAGGGGGGCGGCGAGCCTTATCCTGACTCGTGCGCACCGGAGCGAGCTGCCCATCTGCCAGGAGACAAGCCACGTGGGGGCCCGTGGGCCCCGCCTCTGGGTTCCCCCCACCACACACCTCCTTCTCCAGCTTCAGGGTCAACATGCCTCGTTTGGTGTGAGTTCCCGCTCGCTCCTGACAATATCTGGCCACAGCGCCCCATGCTCGGAACACAGCCCCGTGGGACCAGGGACACGGTGACGACGTGGCAGTCTCCACTCTCTTGTCTCTCATTCCCATCATGCTCGGGACACCTGGAATGGCCGTGTTCACGCCCGCCCCCAGTTGGCGGTGAGCGTCCACTGGGTTACAGAATCTGTGTGCTCACAAGGAGGCCCGGGGCTTTGGGCAAATAACCCCTGTGTTGTGATTCCACACTTCGAAAAAACAGTTTCCCCCCCTAAATTCCTATAAGATTATAGGATGGCCCAAGTAAGATAGTCTAAAGGAATCATCCCAGTTTGGAAACTCTAAGGGGTTAAGTATATCTCAGTAATAAGAAAGCTGTTTACATATCCAGCAATTGTTAACTAGGCAAAAGATGTCTTTATAATAAATTAAAAAGATGGAAAAAGAACTCCCTCCCTCCCCCTGTAAATATTTCCTGAGTGCCTGCTACGTACAGACACCATTCTAGGTACAGGGGCCGCATAGGTCAACAAAACTGACAAAATCTTGCCTTCAAGGAGGGTACCTTCTCACGGGGACAACTACATAAACCTGTAAATCCATCATGTGGTGAAAATTCCCCACAGAACACCAGAGCAGGGTGAGGACAGTAAGGGATAGAGTGATAGTTAAGATGGGGTGGTGTTCGAGCGGAGACCCAAAGGAAATGAAAGAGTAACCATGTAGATAAGAGGGAAGAACGTTCCAGACAGAGACCAAAGCAGGTGCAAAGGCTCTGTGGCGGGTCGTGGCACCGGCGAAGAATACTGAGGGGACTAATGTTGGGGGGGACAAAGAGGGGCTGGAAGAACAGGAGGTTGTGGGAGGGAGATCATGCTGGGCACTGGGTCACAGCGTGGCCTCCACAATGAGTTCATCCGGAATGAAATGGAAATAAAGGGTAGAAAACAAAACAAAGGACAGAATGACCTGATCCAACTTATGCTTTAGAAGGACCTTTATTTCTAAGAGAAAGAAGGAAATAATCTAAGTTACATGACATGACTTTGTAAAACCAAAAACAACATACATGCTTTATAACATACGTTTATTGTTTGGGACAAAATAATCTGTTGAAGAGCTCCCTCCACAAAGGTAAATCTTATCTCAGGTTTTTATTGTTGTTTCTGCTTTTTTAAAGCCACTACAAACACGTGATTCCCCAGGGCTCTCCTTCCTAGTGAAAGAGCAATGTTAACTACATGTAATAGGATTAAAAACAAAACAAAGGCACATGTAATAAAATTAAAAGAAACTAAGTGCTTCTAATTACAGAAGCGTATGTGATCCCGTATGTCTCTGGGCTGTTACTTAATTGGAGGTCACCCTAGACTCTGGCTGCTGAGTCTGTTCCAAGGCACAACTCCTCTTGCAATGGTCTAAAATCTAACTGATGAATGACAATGAACTTTGACAGTAAAGAAAAAGTAAAAAAAAAAAAAAAAGGAAGAAATCTCACCAAGCAAGGTGATTACTATTTGTCACAGATATGACCCTGGCTCCTTTATGAGGGTTCAGATTAAGATAAGAAACAGACCGTTCTGAGAGGCTAAATGAGGGCAGTGGCCAGCACGTATTTTGCAAGCAATGGCTGCACCAGTGGTAATAAGGAAGACACAGAGAAGAGATTAGGAAGGCTCCTAAAAAGAAAAACAACTAAGTTTTCCCGTGTGAGTTGAAATCTCCAGCTTTCTCCCAAGGCCTTTCCTGAAGCCTGGGGCTTTGAATCCACTGAGAGGCAATCTTACCAAGTGAGTGACTTCTGAACCCTGCTCGTCTTTATCTATAAAGTCGTCAAGATCCAAGACGCCTGTGCTCGGCACCGAGCAGACACCCTGTGCTCATCTCTATATTACCCCCAATTCTGAAACCAAAGCTATTTTCTTACTTGTTCCTTATGGCCTTTGAAACAATTATTGATAGAGATGAAGGGGCAAAGTTGGGAAAACATATTGCTTTCTTCCCTTAAAGCAAAAGGCCAACGAGAGGACAGCCTTACCTGACATAGAGAGAGATGGGCACCATGGTGTTCAGAACAATGATGTAGCCCCAGAAATTTAGGAATCCACGGTAAGAGGGTGTAAAGTCTTCTCCATCATAGAGGTACCAAGAATAATTGCCAACTTGAGCTTCCCAGTAAGCGTGGCCAATGGCCAGGCCGGCAGAAAGCAGGATAAGCACAACAAAGATCTGGAAGACAAAAAACATTGAAGCATATTTGGAAATGAATGGCCAACCCCCAGAATCTCATAGATGCTACTTAACCTCGCTGAATACTCCAGCACGTTTATGATAACTCAGTAGTCTCTGCAAAAACAACACATTTCAAGGAAAAAACAGTGGGTAAGAATACCTTGAAAACCTATTTGAGTTCTATGATTGGTTGATTTATCCAACATAACACATAGAGGCACAGTTTCCTTCTCAAAACTATTGTTCAAAAGAGAAGGTGGTGTCTTATATTCAAATCCTTAAACATTCTCACATTACAGGGCATTCTATCAATTACTTTTACTTTGAATATCATCATACTATTTGGGGAAGATAGCTTAGCATGCAATAATTTCAAACAATGCTGAACTGGGATGTTTATAGAGACTATTTGATGGAAATAAGTTTTTAAAAGAGACTATAAAGGGGGCGCCTGGGTGGCTCGGTCAGTTAAGCAGCCGACTTTGGCTCAGGTCATGGGCTCACTGTTCGTGAGTTCGAGCCCTGCGTCAGGCTCTGTGCTGACAGCTCAGAGCCTGGAGCCTGCTTCGGATTCTGTGTCTCCCTCTCTCTCTCTCTCTCTCTCTCTCTGAACCTCCCCTGCTTGCGCTCTGTCTCTCTCTCCCCAAAATAAATAAACATTAAAAAAAATTTTTAAAAAGAGAACATAAGGGAATTTCACCCCAATTCAGGTAATTATTCCTGAAAGCTTAATTACCACTTAAGGTTTAAGACCATTTACAAAGTGGTACAGGGAGTGTTCTATTATGGAAAAGATGAGTATATACTTCTGGGATGAATCCAAAAGTCAACTGTCCCATTGGTGTTTGGACAACTGTGGGTAGGAATATGATTTCCAAAGCCAGACTGAAATTTGGGACCACAGATCCCAAAAGGGCTGTATCTCAAAAGCACATGGCTCAGGAGGAGAGATGAACTCGCTGTGACTACTCTGGCCATAACCAGGACAATGACGTGGAAGATGTGCGTGAAAAGTTCAAATAAAGTTTTCACAAAATGGGAGATCAGAGAAAAAAAGAATTGTTCTTAAAGTGATATATTACTTTTACATGTCTTTCAATATGTACATGTAATTAAAGTATGGTAAGTGTTAGACATCCTGAAAAGTTTATGTATTCAAATGAAACTAAATACTTGGGAAAGAACTAATTCTCACTGGGAAATTGGAGGACGGCCTCATATTTTGGGGCCGGGCCGGAGATGCTGTCCTTAAAAGACCCGCTTGCCAGGTTGGCCTTTGGCCAGCATCTGGGAACTCAGATTTTGGAAGGTTTCCTCCCTTCCTCCTCCTTCCTCTCCTTATTTCTTATTCCCTGATAAGAACAGCTCATTGTTCCTAATGGTTTAGGCTGATTCCCTACCTTCCTTCAGGGAATCTGGAATTTTGGTACCTTCCTGGCAGATAGGGCCTAAGTACCTATTAAACCCCAGCCACTGAGTCTCCAGTGAGCTTCCCTGATAGAGACAACATTTCACACGGCCGTCACAAATTGCTGCAAGGGAAACTGAGTGTGCCTTGCCGTATGACACTCCTTCGAGAAAACTCTTGGAAGCTTGCACCTGACTTCCTCCAGACTTTGCCTCAGGAGCCTTCGGACTTTGCCGGCCTTGATTTGTAAAATAAGTTACAATAAGTCATAGCTGTGAGGGCACTTAGGTGTTTTATTCTGTGAGTCCTTCTAGGGAATCACCAACCCTGGGGGTGGTCTTGGGGGCCACCAACACACTTTATATTTAGCCTTGCCTTATATTTAGACTTATATACTACTTGGTGGGGAGGTAGCGGAGTTTGCTTTTAAGAGAACTACCCCTCTGAGAAACTAATAGCAGTAAAATCAACCCTACATGGACTCCAGGAGCCTGGCCCCACTAACTCATCTCGGGCTCGCTGGTTTTCCAAACGGTCATTCCTGCTAGCAAAGTACTCAACCATTCAGGGGACCCTACAAGTGGAGCCTCCGTTCCGAAAAGGATTCTCTGATTAGAATATGGCATTTCTGAGGAAAAGTAAGAGAGTTCTCTCTCTTGGAACACCTCATGTGTTTTTCTACGTGGCCTGCAGAGGTAAGATTGTTCTACATAAGAAAAACATACAACAAAATTAGAGCAAAAAACAGTAGTCTAGTGTCTCAACTACTGAAACAGAAAATAAATACCGTATAAACCATGTAGTTCATCAAGTAATCAATTTTTGTTCTTTTGAATCTGGTTTTCCCACTATTTTTCATTATTTTTGTGTCAGCACCTAAAAATGAAAATTCAATACAATCAACAGTTGGGAAAATCAATGCTTCCTTTCATTTTGATGGAGAATGAACAGAAGAGCAACCCCCTCCTACAAATCTTAAATGCACATATCACGGGTGCCTGGGTGGCTCAGTTGGTTGAGTGCCGACTTCAGCTC
This sequence comes from Suricata suricatta, assembly GCF_006229205.1. Taxonomy (NCBI): domain Eukaryota; kingdom Metazoa; phylum Chordata; class Mammalia; order Carnivora; family Herpestidae; genus Suricata; species Suricata suricatta. Next base: position 17,155,870 of record NC_043713.1, on the reverse strand, counting down.
AGGTCATGATCTCATGGTTCATGAGCTCGAGCCCTGTGTCGGGTTCTGTGCGAACAGCTTAGAGCCTGGAGCCTGCTTCAGAGTCTGTCTCCCTTGCTCTCTGCCCCCCCCCCCCGCCACTCATACCCTTTTTTCTCTCTCTTAAAAATAAAATAAACAAACAAACAAACAAAAAAACCCTTAAAAGCACAGATCGGATCATTTTCCCAAGAAACTCTGAAATTACCTGCAAAAATGACCAATCCATGGCAGAAGTCAGTGTTCCTAATTACACAGCCTCGTAATAAAATTTTATCAGCATCCAAAGGAAAACTCGTGTTTCTCCAAAATAGTGTTCCTGTGAACTTATCCAGTCGGTTATTGGGTTCCTCACATTCAATAAAACCTTCAGAAAAATATGATTCATATAAGTATTCATATATGAAAGATTTTTCTGGTTTTAGTTAATCGGGACTGAGTTGAACAACTAAAATTTAATACAAAGTAAGACACGTTTGCACAAACCATCAAATGTTGCCAGTGAATTTTCTCTTTGGAGATACTGGTGTGTGACTTCAAGTGCCATTTTGAACTTGAGATTCGTTTCTCTAAAGGGAGAGGGGGGAAAAAAAAAGGAATTAAATAAATGAATTCTGGATCTCAAAAAAGAATATAGGAAAAACTGTGCAAAGTTAACGTTAGGTACATCTGGAGGCAGAAGCTGGATGATCAGCTTTGCCTATTTTCAAACTCTCGGTTTGCCTCGGAACTTCGAGTTTAGTGAGGTTATTTCCCGAACTACAGAAAAACTCCTGACTTGGGAGACGGCCCCTTGGTCTGTTTCTGTGGAGCACTATGACTCGGACAGAGGCATCTACAAGCGTCCTGTCCTCCTTACTAACCCAACTCTTACCGCCAATCTAGACTTAAATTCCACACAGCTATTTAAAAACTTAGCTTCTAGGGGCGCCTGAGTGGCTCAGTCGGTTAAGCCTCTGACTCTTAATTTCGGCTCAGGTCATGATCTCAAGGTTGTGAGATCGAGCCCCACGTCAGGCACAGCACATTGGGATTCTCTCTCTCTCCCTCTCTCGCTGCCCCTCCACCAATCATGCACTGGTGCTTTCTCTCTCTCTCTCTCAATATAAATAAACTTTAAAACAACTTAGCTTCTAATACTGAATCACATTAAGATGATTCTACAAGACATATTTGTTACAGAAGGTGCTTGGACCCTGTCAACCTATTATTTTCCAGGGTGAACGACTGGATCTCCTATTTTTGAAAGATAATTCTATTTAGGAAACTAGGAAAGGAGAACCTTACCTCCCAATACTTGGCATGCCCCACCCACAAAGACAGGAAGGCGTGTGCCCAAGGACACACAGAGTCAGGCTGGGCACCTGGGCTCAGGACGGCCAAGCTGCCCACACATGACACACATCCCTCTAAGGGTCTATGAATGTGGACTCTGGGGTTTCCATATATTCAGAAGTTGACCTGCAGACACGAGCCTGGAGAGCCAGCACTGGCGAGCAGCGTCCCAGCTCTGCTACTTACTCAGTGACCTTGGGCAGCCTACTTCACCTCCTCGTGCCCCACTTTCCTCATGGGCAATGTCAAGGTAATAATCTCATAGTGTCGCTGAGAAGATAAAATGAGCTAATACATAAAGCTAATGCAACTTAGCAGGCGCTCAAGGAATGTATTCAAAACCAGTCAAAAACAGAACATTACTGTTTTTTTAGTGGTAGCATACTAACCAGAGCCAACAAAGGGAAAATTCAAAATTGTCTGTTGACAAATACTTTAAAAAAAATCTGTTTCTTCTAAAATTCATGATATTGATCATCATTCATAGGTATCTGGATGCTGCTCAGCTGTATAGAAAAAGCTCAGGAGTCCCTCCTTTTACCTTCCCTAAAGGTGGGGGGAAGGGCTGTTTTGAAAGCCCCACTTTACAGATGGAATTGAAAAAAGAGAGAGTGGTCTGCTAGGGACCCCGCCAGACCGCCAGCTAGTAGTAGAGGCAAGGCTGGATCTCAGGCCTTCTTCAGATGCAATTTTCAACGGAATGAACGTGCCTTGACTGGTCAGCCTTAAAAGAGGCCCAGCGAAGACCCACTTACCCGTCCAATTCAGCTGTTTCGACATAGCACAGGCTGTTGGGCTCAGAGCTGGACAGCAGCAGGATGTCAGCCTGTTGAAAACCAGACACACCAGTAACACAGAGATCCCCAAAACTGAGCACCCGGGGAAGATGGGAGGATAGGAGATGAGGGATGCAGGCTTATTCACTTACGGGAATAAAATCATTTTTTTTCAGACGAATGACATCTCCAACTTGAATCTCTTTCCACTTGGCAGTTTTGAACCTGAATAGCAAAAATAACGATAGCTTACTGGCCTTTAAAAAGTTACTGGCAAAGTATTTGGAATTATTCTTTCTAGGAGCCAAAGATTTCTGGGAAAACGTGAATAGCACAGAAAAAAAGGTTTCCTAAAAGTTCAGCCATTTAATGACAAAACCACATTAAACAGTCATGCGAATCACAGCGTCCGCTGAAGGAAGTGGTGATGACGGTAATGACTTTGATGCGTTCTTTCCATCTGATGTCTGAAGGAAGGCTCGATGGGGCTACTGAAACCTGTGCCAAGGAGGGACTTGGCTCCTCCTTCGTTTTCGCTCATGCCCTGTGCTTCCACTCTCCTGCTCTCTAGCCTCTGGGTTATGCACCACCTGCTTAGGACGCAGGTCCCAGGTGGTCCCAGGATAGGAACGCATTCCGGCTCTCGCACAGCCACCCCCCACCCCCCTCCCCGGATTCCTCAGGGAACTTTACGGCATGTCTCCTCCCTATTAAGTTCCCTTTTCAATGATCATGGAATGCTTTTATAATAAGTCTAAGAAGGACATTGATAAAATGCAAAATAAAATTAAAAAGAGGACTATTTTTGTCTTAAATTTCATGGAAATACCCATTTAAATGTCTAACAAACCAACGTTATAAAAAGTTGTAAAATACAGCAACCTGTTTTAAAATTTTTCACACATAGCCAGATATCTGTAATAGAGATTATAGATCTATCACAACAGATAAACTTAATATTTTCCAAGGCAGGACTCCAATGACCATGTTTGTCCTCCCATTAATTCATGGATAAATGAGACCTGGAGATTTAAAATACAGTTTGGCTTTTCTTTTAAAATACATTTTAAACATATGCGTGGACCCCAGTGTGACCAATTTTATTAGAATCGAATACATAATTCTTAATCTCAGGATTTTAAAAAAGAATTGGGCTTATCTTTCGACAAATTACATTGTAGTTCGTTTACACTTCAGTATCTCTAAAACTATAAATTAGAATTCGCACATGGGTGTCAAAGTATAAATGAACAAAAAAGAACCTTGCCACAGCCCTTGGGGGTATTAGTGACAATTCTGTAGGGCCTTTCCACTGGGACATCTGGTTTCCCCTTGGGAGGCCCTGCTGCCTTGCCCCACCACAATGCCCAAGCACCCACACCGGCTTGACCCTCCGCTAGGGGGAGCCGGAGCCAGGGTCCTATCAGATGTGCACTCTGACCCCCACATTCAAGGCCACTCAGAGCTTCTCTTTACCAGTGGAGTTAGTCAGGCTGTGGGCTATTGCCAGAGTTGGGCAGGCAGGCTGAGAATCTTACTGATCTTCATTAGAGCACTTCTAAGTGATTTGAAAGGTAACCTTCAGAACAGAATCCATTTATTTGGGAGGGAAAAGAAACCATCCCAACTGATTTATAGATTGACACAGTCTATATCCAAATTAGACACAGTGGAACGGTGCCTGTAAATCACCTTATTTTTCTCAGTGTTGACACATAAAAAGTCTTTGAATTGGGCTTTCACCACTCTTTGTTCTCTTTTTTAGTGAAGTATAATTGACATACAATCTCCTACAGTTTCAGGTGGACATCATAGTGATTTGACATCTTCTTAGTCCCTATTTTGAGCACCTGACTGTGGTTCTGCCTCTAGGCACTTGCTCAAAAATCAACTCATTACTGATCTGTGCGTTGGCACGTTGGTCACAGTGGACAATATTTACTTAACATTTATTGAACACTTTCTGTGTGTCAAAGGCTCTGATGCACAAAAACAACAGGACACCATCAAGATAGTGTCATTGAGAAATGTATAGTTCAGGACAGAGAAGGAGACACCAACACAAATAATTCTAATAAAAGGCAGGTCAGAAGAAGACAGATGAAAGCAACATGCTCTTGAATGCACAGGAAGGGAGAAATCACTTTAGCTGGAGAATCTAGAAAAGGGGTCAAGACATTTGGGCAAAGTCCTGGACACGTAAGCTGGGAACCACAGTGATGGGGGCTCCAGACTGAAGGACACATGTAAACACATCGGTGTGAATGCCACGGGGCTCAACGGACGAGTGCCCGAGTCCCAATTGGCTGTAGCTCCTGGGTCGCGAGGAGGGTACCAAGTCTTAGGAAGTGAAGTGAGACCCTTACAATGAAGCTGTGGCACCAAAAGACTTCTAAGTTTGGAATGGCTCTCTCTGAGTATGTTTCTAGACATACGCGCTCTGTTCTTGTACCCAAGTTAAAATTAAGGAAGACACAGTACCTGCCATCCTTAATGACTTCACACGTCCTATTGTTGATTTCATTATCCATTTTATGCCGAGCCTTCAGAAGAGAGGAGGGCAAAGGTTACTTTAATATTCACAAAACATAAGATATTAACGCCAAACTAAAATAAGCGCACAGCAGCGGGGAGAAAGTTGCATGAGGCATCCTTACCACATCGTCCACCAGGTCTTTGATGGCCGTGATGCCCAGCACCATGAGCAAGGGCACCAGGGTGGTGTACCATGCCAGGGTGGTGATTTGAGGAATTGCCTGAAAGAAATACAAGGTAGACGTGTGTGCCCACGAAGGCATGGCTTCTACAGGTAGCTGTGAATTCAACCTCCCAGCCTGCGTCCTGCAGAGCATGTGGGAAAGTCACCCTAAGCCTCCAGCCAACCACCTTCTTGCCATCCTCTCTATTTCTGGCCTCCTGGAACAGACCCCAGGGAACAGTGGCTCCTGAAATTGTTTCATTGCGAACTTAACTGGACACTAGTGGGCTAGAAGAGAACTGCTCCAAACTCCTTGGGGAAATCATAACTAAGAGGAGGGAGGGCAGTGCAAGGAGCTGGGACAAGTAGTCCTTTAACTTTCATAGGGGATGCATGTAGCGGGCTCTCCACTGCCGGATGCTTGGCCAGGGGTCTCTGAGGCTCTCATGATGGAGGCAAGGATAGCAGTAGGCAGCTGCCTCTGAAAGCCAAGGTGGCGTCGGGCCTCAGACAAAGCCTTGCCTCCAACAAGACAGCCTTCAAGTTGGAACAAAAGATTGGGAAGCAAGCTTAGTAAAGATCTTTTGTAAACATCCTATGCATCATCAGGTCACGTAGCGTTGTCATTAAAACAACAGGCTTTGCGGAAAAGTTCCTGGATCAAGTCCCGCCCTGCTCTCTCACGGAGGGCTTGAAGACTTTGAACAAGTTCCTGCATCTCACCAGGCCTCAGCTTCTCTGCAAATGGAGGTTACGATAGCACTTGTATCACAAAGTACACGAATTAAGTGAAGAAATAAGCAAAGAGCTGTTTGAAACTCTGACTATCACTTTAACTTAAATTGCTAGATTTTGAGAGAAGATGGTTGGTGGTTGGTTGGGAGACAGAACGATCATTTGCCACATTATTATCAAAGTGTGTAACTCCTCCTTTTCCTTGCTAGAAAGAAAGAAGGGAAGAATGGAAGTACCTTCAAATTTTAGTGTTTGTCTCCACGTGGGCCGGTTTCAAAGGTCCCTCTTGATAACAGGACCATTCTATACTATCAAGCCAGTAGATCGCATATCCTACTAAATCTGTTGGGTTTCCATTTCTCCCTCGTGTTTCCTCACCACCCCCTGCATCCTCCATGCCCGCCTGGACACACACACGTTCCCATTTTCATGAACCCCCGCTCAGTGAATCCCAGTAGATGAGACGGTTTTCCTAATCCAATTCTTGATGTAAAGGATTTGATAAAACCAAGTGGCTACACTATCCTTTGTCACCTGTATATGAGTGCTAAAAGTTCATAATCCGGTAACCAGAGGGTATAGAGTTCTCGATTCTAACAACGACTTCTAGATAGGTAAAATTAACACTCTATAGATAAACGAATCCTTTGCCACAATAAAGGAAAAAAAAAACCTCAGGCAAAGTTTAGGTCTTTTGGGGCACCTGGGTGGCTTAGTTGGTTGAGCATCTGACTTTGGCTCAGGTCATGATCTCATGGTTCGTGGGTTCAAGCCCCGCGTCAGGCTCTGTGCTGACAGCTCAGATTCTGTGTCTCCCTCTCTCTCTGCCCTTCCCCTGCTCATGATCTGCCTCTCAAAAATAAATAAATTTAAAAAAAAAAAACTTTTTAAAAAGAATAGCCCTTTTGTCAACATAAAAACCAATTCACAAAAATAATTTATTGAGAATTATGACCAAAATATTAATAAAAATAAATAATATTCTTGAGGAAATTAAGCATCTACATGAAAAACAAAGGGCAAGCACATGATAAATAGAAGCTTAAGGTACAGATAATTTTACAGTGTGAAGGTTTTAATTGTATTCACCTCAGGGAAGCCAGTTTTAACACTCACATTAGTATGCAACTGAATTTTTAAATATAGAGTTAAATGTTTTCCATTTGCTCCCTTTCCCTGTTCATTGAACGTGGTCAAACTGGTTCTGCATGAAGCACTATTTCCTTACGTGCAAAAATCCCAAGGTTAATACATCAACTTTCAAGATTACATGTGTCCACAATTTAACGTTACTGAGTCATCGTAACTCAAAACAGATTTAAGATATCAAAGGGCATTACCTGTAAGATAAGAAGGACCAGGAAATAGAAATTGGCTGCTCTCTTAAACTGCTCAAACAAATTCATTGGTAGAAAGGTAAAGGCGTTATACTTGTATGTTTTAATTGCATTATTCTGTTGGGAAAAAAAAGGTGAGAGAGTCATTCTACATGGGGGTACGCTTCTATCCCGATGGAGACACACCTGCAAGAATCACTAAAGCCTGATGGCCTACAGAGACACAGGGACATTGGTCAGAGACAGCAGCAAGCAGCGGACATTTCACTTCAAAGGTCTCTGCGGCCAATGTGTGAGCAAACGGACGGTGCCGGCAGACTCCTGGAGTCCTCAGAGCCTCTTAGAAAACAGGGCAGGGGTGCCTGGGTGGCTCTGTGGATTAAGTGTCCAACTTTGGCTTAGGTCATGATCTCACAGTTCATGAGTTCGAGCCCCACGTTGGGCTCTGTGCTGACAACTCAGAGCCTGGAGCCTGCTTCTGATTCTGTCTCTCCCTCTCTCTCTGCCCCTCCCCTGCTCATGCTCGCTCGTGCTCTCTCTCTCTCAAAAATAAACAAACATTAAAAAAAAAAAAAAGTAAAGAAAACAGGGCAGAGGGGGATGTCAGCCCAGATAACAATTCTGGGAAAGGAACACTTTTATTGCAGGGCGATGGAGACTACTGTGTAAAGTAAAAGACACTGCTGTGTGAATTGTGTGCCCCACAAGATAGGCACACGTCCTCACTCCGGTAGCCGTGGCTGACATCTTATTTGGGAATGGGGCCTTCGCAGATGTAATCAAGTTATAGTGATGTCACATTGGGATGAAGGTGGGCCCTCATCCAATGACAGCTGCCCTCACAAGGAGAGGACAAGTGGCCACGTGTAGACGGAGCTGGAGAGCGGAGGGATGCATCTACAAGCCAAGGGACGCCAGGGATTGTCGGCGACCTCCAGAAGCCGGGGAGAAGCTTGGAAAAGATGCTCCCTCACACCCTCCAGAAGCAACCAACCCTACTGACAGCTTGCTTTCGGACTCCTGGCCCCTAAACCATAAGAAAATACACCTCTGTTGCCTTAAACCAGCCTGTCCATGGCTCTGTGACAGCTGTCCCAGCAAACCAAATGAGATGTTATGACATGTAAGCACACACCTCACAGGGGAGCCTTGATATTTTATTATTTTTTAATAACATTTTTTAATGTTTATTGTTGAGAGAGAGAGCGAAAACAAGCAGGGGAGGGGCAGAGAGAAGGGGACGGGGGATATGAAGTAGGCACTGCACTGTCAGCACAGAGCCCAAAGCAGGGCTCGAACTCACAAGCCATGAGATCATGACCTGAGCTGAAGTCGGATGCTTAACTGACTGAACCACCCAGGCGCCCCTATCATATTTTAAAGGTAATAAGGACTTTTCAGGCGAAAAGATCTTCAATCTCTAAATCTATCACAGGCAGAGAAGGGAGAAATAGGCCATTAAGATTCCTTTAAAATTCTTATTACTTTCAAACATAAGATTTCTGAGACACTGTTGTACATTCTTCTATAAGACATTGAGAGAGCTCTGTGCGTACACAGGAAAATTCTCAATCTGCATAATTTTGGTTTGTGTCAAGCCACCCCTCCTCACCTTTATTAAACTCAAAGTGATGAATAAAAATTATATTCTATACAATGGACAATGATTATCAATATAATGGGCCAGAGATTATCTGGAAGGCAGGTGTCTCATGAAGTTGGTAAGCTTAATGGTTATTGGAAAAAACTGGCTCTTTGTAAAGCTGTTAAAATCCACGGGACGCCTGGGTGGCTCAGTCAGTTAAGCATCCGACTTCGGCTCAGGTCATGATCTCATGGTTCTGGGGTTCAAGCCCCGTGTCACTCTGTGCTGAGAGCTCAGAGCCTAAAGCCTGCTTCAGATTCTGTATCTCCCTCTCTTTCTACCCCTCCCCTGCTTGTTCTCTCTCTCTCTCTCTCTCTCTCTCTCAAAATAAACAACATTAAAAAACATTTTTTTAATTTAGAAAGTTAAAATCCACTTACTGCGTATTTGCTCTCCTTAATACAAAAGAACTTCGTGTTCATAAACTGAAGCTGTTCATGGAAGCTTCGATCATTTGCCTTGACTTGCCATGTACAATCTTAAAAAGAAAGAGAAAAGAGTCCATTATGCAGAAGTTTAGCATATTATTGTGGGCTGAACTGTGTCCTTCCTGGATTCATCTGGTAAACTCCAAACTCCCACTCCATGCCTCAGAATATAACTTTATTTGGACATAGGGTGACTGAAGATGTAATTGAGTTAAAGCCAGGCCATTAGAGTTCACCCCAACCCAATAAGGTGATGGTCTTCTTAAAAGAATAAAAGCAGTTTTGCAGACAGATATGAACAGTAGGGAGCTGGTATGAAATCAGAGGGAAAACATGGGCATCTCTAAGCCAAGGACAAAAGCCTGGAACAGACCCTTCCCTCAGAGCCTCAGAGCCTCAGTAGGAACCAATCATGCCCACACTTTGGCCTCAGATTTCCAGTCTCCAAATCCGTGAGACAGTAAGACTGGTAGTGGAAACTACCCAGCTTGTGCCACTGGGACGGCAGCCCTAGCCAGTGAACGGACATGCTGTAATTCACAGAATGTTCATGGGACATTGGAGTTCTAAACAAGTAATCCTCATCTAAACATGGCCCAAACAAAATCCAAGAGCCCCCAGAAGGTCACAGCTAAATTAAGTCAAATTATTTTTTCCAAACTCATGTACTTAGTTTGTAAAATTTGTAACCCACTAAGTATTGACTGAGTGAATAAATCAAGGAAAAAGGACATCCCCAACTAATTCAACACTTTTGATTGAGTCTTGATCACAGATCAGTGTGCACTGCTTTACCTCATGGACTTAATGTCACATACACAGTACTGAGTGATTCGGGCCATTCAATAGACATGTCTAAATTCCAAGGGACCTGATAAAGTCCACAGCCTCTCTACTGCTGGGGGAACACTCCTCACCCCACAGGGGTCTCATAAAACACTTCTCCCAACCCCACCCCCCTGCCCACACTAACTGTCTCTGACCGGATTCTCCGTGGGGGTAGTTTTCTCCACACTTATTGGCCAATGTTGCCTACTGGTTTAACAGAGCAATTCCCAACTCTGTGGGGATCACATCTTTCCTACTCTCCCCCGCCAACAGCCAACTATATTCCTAACATCTGTGCTTATCACTCCCTTATTTTTCTGTACAGGTTTAGCAAGTATGCATCCCCCAAAATCAGTTGTTCAGGCCAGTTTTGAGCTAGATCACTTGTATTCTTCTGTGAATTGCTTTTCCGCCCTCAACATTATGTAAGTTTCATCTACACTAATGTGTTGTGGTATAAAATATGGTATTCACTGCCACTATATCATGTATATACCACAATTTATCAGTTCTTCTGTTGGTGAATAGTTAGGGTGTTTCTAGTGTCTTGCTATTATTATAAATTATTTTGCTGTAAACATTCTCAGATTGTCCTCTGGAAGTCATAAGATTTTTTTTTTTCTAGGTATCTACCCAGGAGTGGAAAGTCTGGGTGATAATTTTCCTCTTTTACTTGCCCACAAACTTCCTGTACCCACTCTCCTTCTCTTGACTGTTCCTTGAAAGGACAGGAGTCCAGCCTATGTTCAGGAACCCTTGGGCAGGGAAGAGAAAGAAGAGGAGAGAGAGGTGGTGATGGTATGGCTTCAGCTGCAGTATTGGGGAACTAGGCAGGAAGGCGTGAAGCAAGGCGGCATCCTCCGGCTGGCTCTGAAGAGCATGAGCATGAGGTGGGGGTCTTCTAAGCGGAGACTGAGTCTACACGATGGTGTAGAGGTACGCCATGGTGACGTCACACCATCAGCCCACTGTGAGATTACCACTAGGCTGTGGGACACAGAGATTCCAACAAAAGATCTGTTCCATCCTGAGATGGTCTGTATGTTTATCTAACCCGCAGACAGGAAAGCTGGAAGGGTCTCCAGGAGCTCTTCTCTGAGCCTGGGCCCCCACATTAGCTTGCTCTTCTGTCTCCTTTTTATAGCCCTCTTGCTTCCCAAACCCAGCCCCTGGCTACCCTCTGCTATCTCCATGGTGGTCTCCATGTTCCTCCCTCAACAGCCTCAGACACAACACCCACCTCTTTATCTCATGGTGAGACCACTGTTTTGTGGTAGAGCTGGCTTTGATGATGCTCAATGAAGAGCTACTTCCAGAATTAGCTCCTGCTCCTCCCTGATTGGTGAAATAGCTTGGGGTCCCTTGTGGTGGGGTTGTAGCTGCTGCTTTCTGGGCTGACCCAGATTTATTTCTTTTTGTCATCTCTAGTGGCTCCACAGCTGGCTGAGGATTTGCTGGAGGATGATTCCTGGGTTGACCTGTCACCCTTGTCTTACAGCAATTGTCATCCGCCCCATGGTGATGGGAACTCCTCCTACTGGGTTTGGTCCTCCCTTCTCTCCTTCTGAGCTTTAGCACTGGGCTTGGAGGCTCCTTGGCTTCCAACCTGTCCACTTATGTAGCTTTCACTCTGCAAGGCTGAAATGAGGGTCCCACTACTGCATTAGTGGCTTTGGCAGCAGGCCTGCAGGTGCCTCTGGGCCTGCAATCACCATACTGGCAGCTCTCTGGGGACAGCCCGGGGCCTCCCAGGACATGGTGAAAGTACTCCCAGAGGACACACTTGCAGACCTTCTGATTGAATAGAGAAGGTAAAGCTCATGAGGTGAAGTCTAATTTATCTCTGGCTCAAGTCCTTTCTATCTCAATGGATCACCTATTGCTAGAGCCCAGCACCTCATGGGAATCTCAGCTAACGGGACCTTTCTAACCCAGAGGTGACGAACCTGTCCGTCAGGCTACCTCCGCAGAGGAAAAATATTTCCACCCACCTGGTTTGCCTTTGCCCATCTACTCCTGACTTCTTCGGTTCCATGATGTACAGGCCAGTTGCTACCATAAGTTCAGGGCTTCGTATGCGTAAGGAGGCATCAGGCCAAGTAGTCCAGCTACTCTCTCCACTTTGCTGTACTGACTGGGCCTTCTTTGTGACCTATCCTCCCACTGAGAACTCTGGCCACGAGCTGATGTCAGATGGTTGCTTATGAGCAGAGTTGACCTTTCTACCAGGAAGGGTGGAAGACAAATATCAGGTTGCGCTTGGTTTCTGAAGAGGAAGGCACAGGCATAAGCCTGCCACTGCCATGAAGGCTCAAGACAGGAGCCATCAGTCAGGAAGAAAGGTTGAGGACCTTTGCATTAGGTTCTCCAGTGACTTGTGTTTGAACGTGCACACCAGTGACCCTCCCTTGTGGGACATACGTGTGTGGGTGAACCCAGTTTGATGAGCCCCTCCTCCCCTGCAAAATGGTAGGGGAGGGAAATTAACAATAATTGGGACTCAACCAGTTTGGGAGATGGGAATATATTAAAAAACACTTTCAAGTAAAAAATGCTAAAAGTATCCATCTTATATAATTATCACAATAAAGACATACTTTTGGAAATATTGTGTTTCATTTTTTCAAATGATTCATTTTCTAGACTTCTCCCTCACAGGAAGTACAGATAATTTTGCAAAAGGGACTACTGAAGAATGTGCGTAATTAACCTTGTTACTTTTTTAAACACCACAGTACCATTACTGAAAATTCCTCTTGCGTCATTTTGGCTGCCCTTCACTGGGCAATCATAATGATTATTACAAATGCAGCTGCTCCCAGCACCTCTGTAGCTAAAATGCAATTTTACCAAATGGGAAAACTAAACTGGAACTGTCAGACATCTCATACGCATGATTGCAATGTGCGTTATCGATTACATAATCAGAATATAACGTACACGATCAGAACATTTCTTCTCCACTCAAATAGGACACCTACATAAAAGTAGGTAAAATAGGGATTTTATGGGATCATCTTGAATCCACTCTATGTATGGTAATTTGAAAATGCATGTGCTTTTACCGGTTTACTTTAGCTCGCTGATGACTTACGACATACCTCCAGTCACCAGCATTCCAGAACTTCCCTGAGCTGCTGTTCTAAATTCAGGAAGGCTGAGAAGAAAAAGGGACAGGATTCCTCAAGAATCAAGAGAAGGCCAGGGGGAAGGGATAAAAATCCATCTCAGAAAAACTCAACAGGAAAGAATAAGCTGCCCTTGTAATGAGCCAGATTCTTTGGTCCCCCTCATGGCTCTTTAGATTTCCCTCAGCATTAAATCCCTCATCCAGTGGCTCCTCCGTCTGTCCCCAGCACTGTGCCTCATCCCCGGCCCATTTTGATGAGGACGCCTCTGACACAAGTAGTGTTTGACCTCAAGCAGGGCCAGTGAAGGGTCTACTGGAAATGACCTTGGTCTCTTAATTTTATGCTTTTGAGAACACCTTGGGGAGACCTGAGAAAGTAACCAAGGTATCGTCATCTGCAGCATACTGAGCTCAAACACAGGAGTTTTCTAGTCAACTTTAGAAATCTCATTGTAGTCAAATCATCAATAACCCTATTTCCAACAAGGTTCCTTGTCTGGCATAATTCAGACTAATCAGAGAGCAAATAAATTGATGCCTTCTCCTAATTCTCCCCTGAGTTTTATGCTAATTGCTTGAGGAATATTTCAAGCAGAGACCATAAAAAAAGTAAAAACTGTGTTCTGTGGTCAAATACATTTGCAAAAGACAGCATACAATACAGGATCCCTCTTCTGGACACTCAGTGGACCTAGTGATATATTAAAGGCTCCAAGAAAACATTTAAAAATTTTTATGTAATTCTGTCTTTTCAAATTAATGTGACCACAGTCACATTTTTTTTTTTAAATCACTGAACACCTATTGAGAAATGCTATGCTAAAGCACATACCTTTTGGAAGTGCAGCAAAATAGCATTCAGAAATATTTGTCTTTTGGATCAAACATTAACTAATTACTCACTTGGAACAGAGAACTTTGTTAGAAATTTGGACTACAAGGCTAATTTACAGACAAAGAACATTTCTTATCCCATGGGGTGCCTAGGGGGCTTAGTCAGTTAAACGCCCAGCACTTGTTTTTGGCTCAAGTCATGATCTCACGGTTTGTGAACTTCGAGCCCCATGTTGGGCTGATGGTGTAGAGCCTGCTTGAGATTCTATCTCCCTCTCTGTCTCTTTGCCTCTTCCCCATTTGTGCTCTCTCTCAAAATAAAGTAAAATAAAATAAAAAGTCAAAAAAAAGTTTTTTAAGTTACTTACAAAAAGAAGATATGCTGTCCCATTTTCTAGAATGAAAATACTGACTAAGGGAAGAAATAATAAATTTACAAGTAAAAAATGCATGTATGTCCCTTTGGTAAAAAGCTAGGAAGATACCAACTAACAATATTGTGTAAAACCATCAATGCGTGTGTGGAGATATGCATTTAAGATCAACCATTCCTGAATTTGGTAAATATATATTCAATACATCTAAACATTGCTAAGTGATACTCAGAGTGCTCCTACTTTCACCAAAACCTTTGATTGCTGCCATCTGGAAAAGGAAGTAAACTTCACCTGGCCCCTCATCCTTACTGCTGGTTCTGAATTCTTGCTTAGACACCAGCAACCAAAGAGCTACATGGGTGGGTACAAAATGCAGTTAGCAAGCTGAGGAAAAAGATCAAATGCTTAACATCAAAAAGAAAAACCAACAGGCACCCTCCTACACTGTTGGTGGGAATGTAAACTGGTGCAGCCGCTCTGGAAAACAGTGTGGAGGTTCCTCAAAAAACTATCCGTAGAACTCCCTTATGACCCAGCAATCGTACTGCTAGGAATTTACCCAGGGGATACAGAAGTGCTGATGCATAGGAGCACATGTACCCCAATAGTCATAGTGGCACTTTCTACAATAGCCAAATCATGGAAAGAGCCTAAATGTCCATCAACTGAGGAATGGATCAAGAAGATGTGGTATATATATATATATATATATATATATATACAACGGAGTACTATATGGCAATGAGGAAGAATGAAATCTGGCCATTTATAGCAAAGTGGATGGACCTCGAGGGTATCATGCTGAGCAAAATAAGTCAGGCAGAGAAGGATAGATACCATATGTTTGCATCTATAGGTCTAACAGGAGAGACCTGGCAAGGGACCATGGGGAGAGGAAGGGGGAAAGAGAGCAAGGGAGAGTGAGGGACACAGATCAAGGGAGACTACTGAATACTGAAAATGAACCATGGACTGAAGGGGGAGGGAGGGGGGTGATAGTCATGGTGGGGGGCACTTGTGGGGAGAAGCACTGGGTGTTATATGGAAACCAATTTGACAATAAACTATTAAAAAAAAAAAGAAAAGAAAAATCAACAAACAACAGAAGAGAAAAATGAGCAAAGGACATGAATAGACCTCTCCCACAAAGGGAAATTCAACTGGTTCTTAAATATGTGAAAAAATACTCAAGTTCATTAGAAAAGAAGTGTAATTCTTTGGGGGACGTACCAATTTTTATCCTGTGATGGCAAAATGCTGGCAAAGAGTAAAGAATGTGAGGACATACTGGGTTGAAAGGAGAGTAGAGGGTCAGGCACTCGTAGGTGGTCTCCGTGGACGGCCATTTGGCCATATCTGTCAGATTTTAACACACACAGGCACGGACTGATGGAGCAATCCCACTTCTAGGAAGTGATCCCCCACGCGCACGGGAGAAATGACGTTTCTCAGCGCTCTTTAGCGCAGCCCTATTTATCAGAAAGATTAGAAACAGCCCAAATCTCACCACAAGCATCTACATGACAAAAGTCTATGCAGTCTGGGGAAAAAAAAAAGAATAAGACGGCTTTCTACAGACTCAGAGGGAAGACCTCCAAATAACACTAAGTGACAAAAGCATGGGTGTGTACCATACTGTATTCTCAGTCATGTGACACACAGAATTAATGCACAGTAGGGAGGCACCCACATACACACACTGGCAAACATTTGTTTATGGATCTATGGGTACGCAAGGGCACGTGTTTGTAAGTCTTCTTTGCACATACAAGTGTATTTATATTTCCAGGATGACATTTGAGAAACTGACAACATCAGTTTCTGGGAAGGAAAACTGCCCGTGAAGAACAGCTGGATGTGAACGTACCAGCTTTTCACAGCCGCACACTTCAGCCTGGAAGACGCTCTGGAGCGCTTAGCACTCCCTGCACAATGTTGTTCACACTGTTAATTTTGGCTTTAGCCAAAAATCAAAGACAAATGACATTGGAGCCTCTG
>NC_043713.1:17138465-17139631 GCF_006229205.1 Suricata suricatta | reverse complement strand
GCCCCCTCCGTGCCACTTACGTGGGTGCAGCAAACTCCAGAAGTCAACCAACTACTCTCACTCGGACGGCAGCCTGGGAATGGACGCTCAGGGCCATCTATCAGCACATGGTTAAGAATTTGAAATTCTAGGGGCCCCTGGGTGGCTCAGTCAGTCAAACGTCCATCATCGGCCTAGGTCACAATCTTGTCATTCCCAAGTTCGAGCCTGCGTCACACTCTGTGCTGACAGCTCAGAGCCTGGAGCCTGTTTTGATTCTGTGTCTCCCTCTCTCTCTCTGCCTCTCCCCCACTCATGTTCTCTCCCTCAAAAATAATAAACATAAAAAAAAAAAGAATTTGAAATGCTATCACGTCCCAGCAGCAAAGCTGCTTGATTCTAAGTCATTTCTTACCACTTCATCAAATATTATTGACTGCCAGGCACCCAGCCACACAAGTGAATGTCTCACCGATATCCCAAACTAGTGAGGTTCAAAACAACAGCTTTCTCCTTGACCTACAACGGGTCCCTCCCCCTGCATTACTCCTCCCTACAAATGGCTCCGTTATCCTCTGTGGCGGAAACCACTTCCAAAGTCTATTGCAACAATATCTTCCAAACTGCAATGTGACCTTCTTGTGCCTCATCAATAAGTGGCATCTCATTTCCCTTCCCCTGGATCAGACCAAACCTCAGTGACTCTTGTAACCAAGAGGTGCTCAGCACAAGTGATGCTGCCTGAATTCTGCAACAGAATTCTGCTTTGATTTTGATGTTTTTAGATGCTAGTTCTTCAGGTGCCCCCGCCCCCCTCCTGGGACCCTCCATTGCAGCCCAGCACCATGCAGAGATGGTCCCACCTATAGACCCGGTTGAGCGTTTGAGTTACCCAGCTCAGATGCAAAGTCACAGGCTGTTGGGGGCAGGCACAGATCGGGAACTGAGGGTAAGACTATGTGATGGAGCACAGTGAGTAAGGCTGGATGCTACAGGCAGGCGGTCAGAAGAGAAAAACATGGCCAAACCACATGGGCCTGAGCAGTCAAGGGAAGGAGCTGGCATCAGATCCCAAGTGCAGTGAAGTCTCTGACCCCCATGAAGGCCAGACTGGGAAGAGCAAACATGGCTATGGAGAAGCCATGATGGGGGGTGGCTACTGCGTGTCTAACCATGTTATTTTCAGC
>NC_043713.1:17137202-17138365 GCF_006229205.1 Suricata suricatta | reverse complement strand
GCCCCCTCCGTGCCACTTACGTGGGTGCAGCAAACTCCAGAAGTCAACCAACTACTCTCACTCGGACGGCAGCCTGGGAATGGACGCTCAGGGCCATCTATCAGCACATGGTTAAGAATTTGAAATTCTAGGGGCCCCTGGGTGGCTCAGTCAAACGTCCATCATCGGCCTAGGTCACAATCTTGTCATTCCCAAGTTCGAGCCTGCGTCACACTCTGTGCTGACAGCTCAGAGCCTGGAGCCTGTTTTGATTCTGTGTCTCCCTCTCTCTCTCTACCTCTCCCCCACTCATGTTCTCTCCCTCAAAAATAACAAACATAAAAAAAAAAGAATTTGAAATGCTATCATGTCCCAGCAGCAAAGCTGCTCGATTCTAAGTCATTTCTTACCACTTCATCAAATATTATTGACTGCCAGGCACCCAGCCACACAAGTGAATATCTCACCGATATCCCAAACTAGTGAGGTTCAAAACAACAGCTCTCTCCTTGACCTACAACGGGTCCCTCCCCCTGCATTACTCATCCCTACAAATGGCTCCGTTATCCTCTGTGGCGGAAACCACTTCCAAAGTCTATTGCAACAATATCTTCCAACCTGCAATGTGACCTTCTTGTGCCTCATCAACAAGTGACATCTCATTTCCCTTCCCCTGGATCAGACCGAACCTCAGTGACTCTTGTAACCAAGAGGTGCTCAGCACAAGTGATGCTGCCTGAATTCTGCAACCAGAATTCTGCTTTGATTTTGATCTTTTTAGATGCTAGTTCTTCAGGTGCCCCCACCCCCCTCCTGGGACCCTCCATTGCAGCCCCAGCACCATGCAGAGATGGTCCCACCTACAGACCCGGTTGAGCGTTTGAGTTACCCAGCTCAGATGCAAAGTCACAGGCTGTTGGGGGCAGGCACAGATCGGGAACTGAGGGTAAGACTATGTGATGGAGCACAGTGAGTAAGGCTGGATGCTACAGGCAGGCGGTCAGAAGAGAAAAACATGGCCAAACCACATGGGCCTGAGCAGTCAAGGGAAGGAGCTGGCATCAGATCCCAAGTGCAGTGAAGTCTCTGTCCCCCATGAAGGCCAGACTGGGAAGAGCAAACATGGCTATGGAGAAGCCATGATGGGGGGTGGCTACTGCGTGTCTAACCATGTTATTTTCAGC
>NC_043713.1:17124941-17137102 GCF_006229205.1 Suricata suricatta | reverse complement strand
GGGGGGGAGTGGCATGAGAGCCCAAAGGTCTGTGAACAAAAGACTAGAGAAGGTTGCATTCGTGGGAAAGGTCTGGAAGATGGCAGAGGCAGGAGTGACCGACCTTACAACACCCAAATTTTCCGCAATATGTGGGCAAATCCATTGGTGGGAAATGAACTGTTCTTTATCCCACCCACCTCTCCAACCATTCACCATCTTTGGATGTGGGGACAGAAGGAGCTGTGTAAAAGGAGGGACCCACAGCTTTAGCCTTGGGGGTCCTGGAGAATCTGAGTGCCCCAAAAGAAAGTACAGGGGTTGGGGCGCCTGGGTGGCTCAGTTGGTTAAGCATCCGACTTCAGCTCAGGTCATGATCTCACAGTTTGTGGGTTTGAGCCCCGTGTCGGGCTCTGTGCTGACAGATCAGAGCCTGGAGCCTGCTTCAGATTCTGTGTCTCCCTCTCTCTCTGACCCTCCCCTGCTCACGTTCTCTCTCTCTCTCTCTCAAAACTAAATAAAAACACTAAAAAAATTAAAACAAAAAAAAGGAAGTAGAAGGGTCGAGAAGAAGGTTTGATGATGGCCAGAAGACAGGAGATGACAGGCAGGGTAGGCACTTTCAGTTCGTTCTATAAGACATTAAGGGAGGAACTGGCCGGAAGGGACAGTGGGGATCAACAGCTACTATTTATTGAGCACTTACTGTATGCCTAAGCTGTGCTAAATCCTTTACATTTATTTTCTATTCTAATCTTCACAACTACACTGTGCGCATTTCACAGATGGGGACATGGAGGCATAGAGAGAAGTCCTTTCCTCAAGGTCACACAGCTAGAAAGCAGCCCAGTGTCTTCCCTCTTCCCCACCATGCACCTCACCTGTCAGAGTGACGGAGAGATATGGTAGGTGAGCAGGTTAAGGGGAGTTAGCTTGCTCAAGGAAGGCCTGTAGAGAGAGAATGGAGTACAAAGGAGGGATGTGAACATTCCCCAGAAGGAACCAGAAAACAGGAGGGGTGCTGGGAAAGAGGGCGTTGTCTCCTGCCAAGGTCCATACTCTTGAAGAAGAGACTGTCACAAAGGCCAAGCACTTCAGGGAAAACAGGTTGGAATATGATGGGCGACAAAAAGCTCACTGGCCTTAGCCTTGGGGTTCTGGTGACTTTTAAGACAGCGTTACACAGAGGGCGGAGGGCAGCCTGGGGAGGGGAAGAATCACAGGACCAGGAGGGTGCAGTACTAGAGAAATGGGGTTCCAGAAGCTTGGCTATGAGAACAGGAGGCAGACAGGACACCAACTGAAGCAGAAGGTGGGATGCAGGCAAGAGTCTGTGGCAGGATGAGGGAGCTGTAAGTCACGATCTGCAAGCCCGCAAGGTGGGAGAAGGAAGTGGTAAGAAAGCAGTGATTCCGAGGAGGTAGGAGACAGCCTTCTGGCTCACTGCCAAGCTCAGAGGAGCGAGCCAGTTTGCACTGATCCAGGAACCCCCTCCCGAGCACTGATTTACTCCCAAGGGCTTCATCTCTAAGCTGGTTCCTGGCTGGCCCAGAACTACCCAAGGACCTGACCTAGCAGATTCCAGGATGGTGGGATGGTAAAAACAAAAACAAACAAACCGACAAAAGGCAAATTAAAAACCCCACAGCATTCTAGAATCAAGGGATTTTAGGAACCTGTGACTGAATAAAATTAAATTGGCTTATTTGTTCATTTTTTAATGTTTATTTATTATTGAGACGGAGAGAAACAGAGCATGAGTAGGGGAGGGGCAGAGACAGAGGGAGACACAGAATCCGAAGCAGGCTCCAGGCTCCGAGCTGTCAGCACAGAGTCCAACACGGGGCTCAAAGCCAAGAACTGTGAGATCATGACCTGAGCCGAAGTTGGACGCTGAACTAACAAAGCCACCCAGGTGCCCCTATTTATTTTTTTTAATCTTTAGTTACTTCAAGAGAGAGAGAGAGAGAGAGAGAGAGTGCATGCATAAGTACACAAGCCAGGGAGGGACAGAAAAAGAGAGAGAATCCCAAGCAGGTTCCATGCTGTCAGCACAGAGCCTGATGCGGGGCTCGATCCCATGAACTGTGACCTGAGCCGAAATCAAGAGTTGGACGCTGAGCTGACTGAGCCACCCAGGTGCCCTTAAACCTGTTTCTCTCACGCCTGAGTATCTTGGATCCTTTTCAGCTAATGGACAGCTCGAAACTCCAAGAATAGGTTAAAGAATTCAGAATTTCCAGTCTCAGGGGCCACAGAATATTCATGCCCTGCAGTATCTGCAGAAGTAGCGTTTTCCAGGATGCATACTGGGAAAAAGTGCCGCGGTGTGCTCGTCAGGAAACGCGGGTTCCTCCCACAGCATGGGAAGCGTCTCCACGTATTTTTGCCAGTCCTTGCTCCAAGTAAACTCAGAGTGAAATTACTGCAGTAAAATCTGTGGGTTTCTCTCTTCCTCTGCGGCACATTCGAACAGCATGTTTATTTACCCTTGTGCTAGAGCCTCACAGCCCACAATAAAAGCATCCATATGGGTCTCTTCAAACACTCGCTTCCCCCGGCTGGGCAAGGGCTTCTTTAAAAAGCCAACTTTCTGCACCGAGAGGATACTGTTAAAGAAATGAATGTGGTTCATGTACTTTCAGGCCCTGCTCCACGATAAAGCACACCGGCCTCTGGTTTCCTTCAGCCAGACAGGACTTCAGAGTGACTCATGCTCTGGCTTCTAAAGAATTGAATTCTTTGAAAAAAACTATCCTTCATGTAAAATGTCCAGACAGAGGGTAGTTTAAAAAAAGTCAGAATGACACTGACCTTAAGCGGGAAAATGACCGAGAATATGAAAAAAAAATTAAGAAGGGAGAAGGAGGGGGTGCAGAGGAAAAGAGAAAGGATGGAAGGAGGGAAGAGGGGAGGAAGCAGATCTGCTGTGAGACGTGCTGGGCAGAAGTGGGCATGCGTGCAGGAGAGAGGTCTGGCCTTTACTGAACGTCTTCTGTGGTTCGGGGAATGGCAGGTAGAGGAGATGGAATAAGAGTATTTCTAAAAGTCACAAGCAAGGTTGTTTGACAGGAGTTTTAAGAAATGAGAACTAGCAGGGCACCTGGCTGGCTCAGTCCATAGAGTCTATGACTCTTGATCCTGGGGCTGTAAGTTCGAGCCCCACATTGGATGTAGAGATTACATAAAAGTAAAGTCTTCAAAAAAAAAAAAGAAAAGAAATGAGAACCATCAGACTCCCCAAGAAATACAAACGGCCACTGGAAGAGACCATGAAGAGCCACGATCAAGGCTGGGCTCCTGTGAGACCTGTATTCCGACAGTAGAAATCTACAAGAAAGATGACCTGCAAACTGAACGATCAGGAAAGGGCCCTGAGAACCAGGAGTGAAGGTAGAGTTGGAAAAAAACCAGAGGTGAGAGTTTCCAACCCGGTACGTGCTTCTCTGACATTTCCGCAGGCACCCAACGCCTGTCCTCTGTTATGCCCTGGACCACACAGCTGATAGCGTGGCACCAAGCCCCAACGGCAAAGTTCACCTTGAACCCCACTGAGCCGGTTCTCTGCCAACTCCTCAGATATCCACACATGATAGTGATTCCGAGTCTGTGACAGGAAACTTAGAAGTTCAGCGGGGGAAGGAATGAAGAAGAAAGACCGCACTCATGATGGGAGGCGCTCAGCTAGGACTCCCTTGCTAATCTGTCAGGCTACTTCAGCTGGATCCCCATTGGAGCAGCATCCAGTGTGGACCTTGGTTATGACACAGGCTGCATTCCTGTTCAGATTGGCAGCGATTCCATTTTAGTTTAGGTCAAGTATTGTGATTTTTGTTTCTCCTGCTTCAAGGCAGAAAGCACTTAAGCTTAACACCCAATAGATTAAAATTATAGCCGGAAATCTACAGGTAGTTCTGATCATTCTAAATGTTTGATGCGGAAAACTAAGTATGGCAAACAGTATACATGGATTGACAGCCGGCCTGGTTTTGGGGCCCAGGGTGGGAAGGGGCCCATTTGGACATGTTCTTTCTTCCCCATGGAGAGCCTCCTGAGCAGAGCAGGAGGAATCATCCCCAAAGTGACATCTCATGCATGTTGCTCTTTCTACGGGTGAAACACTATGAACACAAACAAATAAACAAACAAAAATCATGTGGACCAGGGAGCAGAACCTGGCAGCAAAACTGAAGGGATCAGAAGGTGACACAAAGTAAGCAGACTTTGGAGGCTCTGGGGGGATAGATGGGCAGTGATGGTGACTCTGGGGAAGCCAGACAGAACCAGAGGTTATTCTGACCAAGGCTGTGGAGACAGCATCCAGATAGTCAGAGACAGTAATTTCATGGAGATTTCTAGAAATGAGAACCTAATGTTATTTAGCTGGAATCTGAGAGACCATGGAAGAAATATCTTCAGCCTGAATCCTGGAGCAAATCTGGGGCCCAGAGAGAAAAGGATCGGCTCCTCATGAAGCTCAGCCACTGCAGGAAAAGACCACGTCTCCTTGCCAGGGTGAGAGAACCAGTAGGAAATGAACTAGAAAAACCACAGAGGAAAAAGCATCGTCATAAAAGTAGCTACACTCTGCTGGCCTCAAGGACGGACTGCCTGTGGCTGTTTTTAAGAACTACCAGGGCAGTTGAGCAGAGGTGACAGAGACCATCTGGTGCACAGAGCCTAAAACAGTTACCGTCTGGTCTCGACCCCTGGTCCAGACCCGGCCTTGAAGCTGCCCTGATTCTGGGCAGGTAGGGCCGCTTGCTGTTGCTCCTCACAGCAAGCAGACCCAAAACCATGTCATCTTCACAAAGGACCGAACAAAAGCTGTGCCAACTCCAAGCTTCCTGGTGGAGTAACAAGCAAATCTCTCCGCATATAAGTCCCTTCTAAAAGTAGACACTAACCTACGACCTTCCACTTTCCAGGCAGCACGTGACAGGTAGGTCGACCAGCCCTGCATGCTGGGGACAAAGTGTCCAAACTCATTGTTCCCCAAGCCCCTTGACCCCTTTCTCCCAGCTGGATCGGAAGAGAAGGAAGATCCCTCCCGGCCAACCTAATACCGACTGGCCATCCTGTGCCCCTGTTGTCACTGCCCAGTGGGACGGACAGGACGGGCCCCAGTCTCTGGTCCCGGTGGGGTTACCTTTTCGAAACGTCTCCCGGTTTTCCTCTGCTTCTCTGCTGACTCGATGCTGTTCTGGCTCAACCGCAGGTCCCTGGTCATCAAGCTCATCTTCCGTTTCATCGTCACTGTAGGGAACCACTTCGTCATTAGGCTGAGAGTCCTCCTCAAATGTTGTTTCCGAGTCTCTTTCTGAACTCATTCTGCTGGCAAACTGGAACTAGCTGGTTTAAGAGAAGGAGAAACCCGAGTGAATGATGACCCGTGCCCAGTTTTTGGTTGAATTCTGCCTGCAGCCCGTTACAAGGGCCTTTTAACTGAACATTATTAAATGAACATGCAACTGTGTCTGAATGATGACCCAGAAGTCCAAATTATCAAGCAAATAAGAACAAAACCATTCATGGGGCGCCTGGGTGGCTCAGTTGGTGAAGCATCTGACTTTGGCTCAGGTCATGATCTCGCAGTTGGTGGGTTTGAGCTCTGCGATGGGCTCAGAGCCTGGAGCCTGCTTTAGATTCTGTGTCTCCCTCTCTCTCTCTGCCCCTCCCTTGTTCATTCTCTGTCTCTCTCTCTCTCAAATATAATGAACATTAAAAAATTAATGTTGGGATGAGCACTAGATGTTGTACACAGCAATGAATCATGGGAATCTACTCCTGAGGCCACGAGCACCCAGTATACACTGTATGTTAGATAAGTTGATAAATTATATTTTTAAAAAAATCTTTTAAAAGAACAAAACAATTCATTAGCATGCTTGAGCAAGAATTAACAACAAAAACGTAGCTGCAAACTTTTTTTTAAGCATATATAAGCTTTAAGGTAGCATTTCAAATTGAGGGTCTCTACCGAGCAAATTAAATTGAATTCACAAGCAACATTAAAATAAGATGTAACCGCTAATAAAGCACCAGAGCACGGCAGGCTTCATAAGAGTCAGTACCGTTTGATGAAACCGTTTGACAAAACACACACACACATTTATTTGTATCGTAGGTCTCAGTGCAATTGCATGCCTTGCTGCAGTGGCTGGCAAAGTTTGAGACAGGGCCGCACTGAGACGCTAATATTCGGCGCCTTCACTCTGTGATACATTTAAAGCTTAGATCCCCGCCTTTACTTCCTGGGAGCCCTCCCTCACCTCTCTTCCTAACTGCCGCCACCCACACCCCACATCCAGAATTTGTGTTTGTGTGTACACCGCTGTTTGAAATGAATCCACAAGTGACAAGCACAACCATATGATATTTATATCAGGAAGATATTTAGCCATGCAGCCCGGCATTATTTATATGAGCATCGCATTGCCATGGACTTGACCTTGTTAATAACAGCAACTCACATCTATGTAGTGTTAACTGCATTCGAGGCCCTGCATGAAATGCTTTCTGGACACTGGCTTCCTGGCTTCTTGAAACTCCCCACACGACCCTGGTGGAGGTACTACTGTGACTCCTGTCCTACAGAGGAGAAAACGAAAACTTTCTGAATGGCTTGCACAATAATTATTAAAAATTTGCAGCACAGGGGCTCCTGGCTGGCTGAATCGATAGAGCATGCATCAACTCATGATCTCAGGGTCATGAGTTCAAGCCCTATGATGGGTGTATAGCTTACTTAAAAAAAAAAAAAAATTGCAAGGGCGCCTGGGTGGCTCAGTCGGTTAAGTATCCAACTTCATCTCAAGTCTTGATCTCATGGTTCATGGATTCGAGCCCCAAATCAGGTTCTGTGCTGACAGCTCAGAGCCTGGAGCCTGCTTCAGATTCTGTGTCTCCCTCTCTCTCTGCCCCTCCTCTGCTCATGCTCTGTCTCTCCCTGTCTCAAAACTAAACATTAAAAATTTTTTTAAGTTGCAGCAAAAACAATTGCTTTCTAAGCAGAGATCTTCTATATTCTACTTTTATAATACAGTTCTTTATGTTTTAATCAAGGGTTAGTTGCTGTGAGTGAAACTACTTGGCTGATGGCATGCTTTGTACCGAATCTAGCATCTTGGATATGTGAATTTCTGTAGCCATAACTGAACACGTAGGAAATGTTTAAATATTTATACTATGTATTATTAATATATATCATCATATATTATTTATAATATATATATTTTTGTCCAGTATCATTTAACACCATAAAACCCAGAAGTAAGTTGGGTGTCCAATCATTGGAAACTATGTAAATATATTGTGATATCTTCACACTATGAGACAGTATACAACTTACATCATGATCTGAAGGGATTTTAATGAAGTTGCAAAAGTCCAAACCTGTTGAGTTGAAAGGTGAGTATGTATAGAAGAGTTCCAGTTATGCAGACATTTTTCAAAATGTCAGCAATTGCCACACATCCTTTAAGTGAAATGATGCGTGTAAAGTGCTTGACTCAGTATCTGGCATATAGTAAATTCCCAATACGGTACTCACACGACAGTAAGGACTCAAAACGTGAAGTCATTATTTTCAATTCTTTCCATAACTAGAAAAAATATTCTTTATAACAACAAATGGAATGGGGTGGGTATTTGCCCCTTTCGGCTTTTCCATCTCCTAAAATCTCTTCTAAAATATATCTGCCTCTCACCGGGAGGTAAAATATTAGGCTATTAAAGGACTACGCTTAAGCACAGGCAAATTGTTCTAAAACCTTTTGGTTGCAGACTGAAACGTTAGCCTGCTTGCCCAGTTCTCCGTGGGCCAGTACATAACTGTAGCTTGGGCTCCGTACATGTCTCACTTGTGGTTTTGCAATAAATTGCCACCCCTGCTTTAGCTGCTATTTAAATTTAATACACGCTCTTTAAAATTTCCAAACTCTTAATGGCAAAACTTTCGCCAACAATCTTTCAGAACAAAAATATAACGAAGCAGTTACCATTTATCGACACCCACCACGGGTCAAGCAGGGCCACCCTGTGACATAGATAATATTCCATCTTAGAGATAGGAACACTAAGGACCGGCTGCTAAGGGGCGTAAGTTAGGATCTCATGTCTCACGTACGATATTAATGAGTCTGAAAGCACCATATAGAAACAATTTTTTTTATTGTACATAAGGTAAAATTTTCCACTTTAACCATTTTCAGGCGTCCACGTCAGGGGCGTTCAGTGCATTCTAGAAACATTTTGTGATTGTTTCCCTCATCATTGTCATTGCCAAGTGTCTCTGTGCTTATTTCCCATGTTAAGACTGGATCCAGCCGAGGTTGTGGGAGGAGACAGACACAGAGGAATGGATTCAACAGCCAGAGGACGCGATCCAGGGTAAGCAAAGGCCTTGCATAGGCAGCCAGCTCTGCACTGGAATATCCAGCCGAGGCCAGACTGTGTGGGCTGCTTGGAAAGCAGAGCTCTGAGCGGAGCGGAAGTTCTCTGCGGCGTGTGTGTGTGTGTGTGTGTGTGTGTGTGTGTACGTGCGTGTGTGTGTAATGCAGACACACATGGGAACCCTCTAGCTCTCCCATCATAACACCACCAAAGAAAAATTGGGAAGAAATCATTTCTTTGAAGTCCTGAGTCCCGTAAGCCACTTTCCTGCTCTACGCCATGATGCCGAGGCGGGCACTGTGTAGAGTATGGTTTTGGAAACTTTGTCACGTCTCTCACCACCCCTGCAGCACATTGCAGCCCTGGGTGCACTAACTCAGCCTTCATGAAGCACCTGCCGGGTGCAGACTGCCGCCCAGGCACTGGGCACCGACCCTATGGAGACTTCCGGGTCATTCAGGGATACAGGTAAGTAAACTATACACGACGGCCACGAGACACAGCAAGGCCAGTCATTCCTGCCTAACACACACCTCCGGGCCATCCCCTGCTCTCCGTCTCCAAGGCCATCACCCCAATGCAGACTGCCATCCTCTCTCTCCTGCCATGCTGCAAATACCCGCTCCTCGGACTTCTGCAATCAACTTCCGAACAGCTCCCAGAGTCGTGCCACTGTCCTGCTAGCCCCTTCCTGTGTGTCATGGACAAAGCCGTGTCCCCTTAAAAAATCACAGGCTGGAGCCCTAACCCCCAATGTGACTGTGTGTAGAGAGCAGGCCTTTAAGGAGGTAATTAAGGCTAAATAATTTTATAAGGGTGAGACCTTTCTGACAGATCTGGAGTCTTTACAAGACAAGGAGGAGACCTCAGAGAGAGAGCGTTCTCTCTTTCTGTGTACGCACAAAGGAAAGGCCACAGCCAGATGGTGACCACCTACAAGCCAAGAAGACGGCCTCACCAGAAGCTAACCCTGCTGGCACCTCAGTCGTGGACTCACAGCTTTCAGAAATGTGAGAAAATAAATGTCTGTGTTTAAGCCACCTCGTTGGGAGTACTTTGCTATGGCAGTCCAAGCAGATTCATTCACTGTGGGTTCCCATGACTCTTTAAACTAAATCAAAGCTTCCCCCCAACTCTGAGAGCTCTGCACGCTTCTACAACTTCTTTCTTCCTCGCTAATCCTCAGCCCTGTGGCCTTGCCTTCAGCTTGAGCAAGTGAAACCTTTCCTGCCTCAGGGCCTTTGCACATGCCCTTCTACTTACTGCCCGAAATGTTCTTCTCTCAGTTCTCTCCACAGCTACTAATTTGCAATCTTTAGCTCTCAAATTCAATATTCACGTTCACTGATAGCGTTAAAACAGGTATCTGCCCTCTTCTTCCTGCTCCCACCAACCTCCCAAACACTTACCTTTCTCCTTCCCTCCTGGTACCTACCACTTTTAAATATGCATTTGCGTTTACTTGTCATCTCCCTCTCCCACTAGACCACAAGCTAGTGAGTCCCATCTGGGCATACTCACTGCCTACCTTTTGTTGCCACTCAAAGCTTTGGGGGAAAGAACAAATTCACTTTTGATAAAGCCTCAAGGATTTAGAGAGTAATCTTATACCAGAAACAAACATATCTTTGCCATCTCTGCACAGTTCACACCTACCACCTACCGTAAAAGACTTCAAATAGTCACTGGATGAAGGAGAAAAGCTTGTCAGCAATGATAAGAGAGAAAGAAGCTTCCAAGTTCAGAAGTCAAACACAATGGAGATTTTTAGGAGTGTCACTCTATCAAGCCCATTCAACACTTACTGCCCAAGATTTTACTACAAAACTAAATCAGCCTGTGGTGAGGGATCGAAGGTACTGAAGTTGAGTCCTGATCTTTCTTATCACCTGGCACCTGGCAAGTGTCCAACACGCAGGAGACCCTTTGGCTTCTTCCTTAAGGGGGTTTAGCGTCTGGACGGGAGTTAGCAAATCACAGCCGACAGGCCTGGCTCAGCTGACCACCTGTTCTTGTAAATTAAGCTTTATTAAAACACATCCTTGTTCCTTCCTTATTGTATCATCTATGGCTGCTTTTCCACCACAGCAGAGTTGAATGGTTGTGATGGACACCATATGGCCTCAGACTCTACAATATTTACTATCTGGCTCTTTACAAAAGATGTCTGTTGACCTCTGGAGTAAACAAAAGATAATAAGAGACAGCAGCAAAAACAAGTGGCCAATATCAAAGGCCCACAACAAGGGGGAATCATCACTGACCTGGGTAAATCGTGCATGGTTTGGGAATACGCAATAAATGACCAGGAGCAGTGGTGGGGACATGTCCCTAATACAGTTGTCCTATCGACTGGGAATAGTGTTTCCATTACTGCAAGCTGTGAAACTGGAGAGGACGCATGCCAGCGCAGCCGACAGACCACCATCTCCCTCCTCACCCGAGGGAGTGGTGATTGTGCGTCTGCTAACAGACCTCATCTGGTGCAGGGGGTGGGGAGGCTTCCTCGTCAATCCGAGTGCTTACAATCATGGCGTCCAAGTTGGTGGGACCAGATGTAAGAGTAAGTAGGCAACAGATATATCAGGATTTTTTTTTAAATTCACCAAAGTGATATTGCGTTCAAGGATTTATCCGGTCATAGGATCTTTAGAAACTATTCTTACTCAGCTCCTGCTTAGTCTGAGAGGCACCATGGTTTATTCAAAAGAAGAAGAGTCTGGATTCCATTCCCAGCTCTACCCACTAATTTATAAATCAGGTGGGTTTCTTAGCATTGTGGAAGCTCATTTATCCCATGTGTACAAAAAAATAAGAGAGAGAGAAGGGGGGGGGAATAGCTACCTTTCAAATACAGTGAGGATTCCTTTTGATAACTAAAGGTTGTGAAAGCCCCCAGAGACAGCCCACAGAGAGTAGACACAATGGACATGCTAGTTTCCATCACGGCCTTTTCAGGGTCCTTGAGAGACAGATGTGCAAAACAAAGACTTCACAACTATATCCACTTGCCAAGGGGACAGCTCCTTGCCCCGTGCCTTCCACCTGCTCCTCCCCAAGGAAAGGACCTTGATACACATGCTGCAGCCCTAAGGGTTGTGTGTGGGGGTGATATTATCACATTACCCGAGGTTAAAGTTCAGGGTAGTGTGTGGGCTGCTCCCCGCCTTAGTCAACACTCAAGGATGGGCTCTGCCCGCTGCAACCATCCTCCTCTCTCCCTGTTCTGTCCCTGTCCAGTTAGCAGACACTAGACTTTTCTGCAAGTCTGCCTAAAAAAAAGAGTACAGGGTAGAGGAGACGGTGGGGGAGGAGAGGAACCAAGAGGCATCATTTATACCAGAGCCCGATCTGGGTCTTTTCCAGCCTTTAATAAAGTGGTACTTCCTTTATCATCCTGCCTTCCATTGCGTTCCGCCCTCCTGGTCATAAACCCCCAAAGACAAAAGGGGTGAAGGACAGAGTTTCCAAACTTGGATCCTAACACCCATCACTCGTCACCTTTATACACTTGGCTACAAACTACCCGCAGAGTGAATGCGTGGATGAAATCTTTGTTCCTTTGTGGGAGGGGAGGCTCTGAAGGAGTGAGAAAAAGAGAAATCAGGCAAAAACAACTACCCTTCTGCCTTTGCAATAAAAGCTGTAAGTCGGCAGGAAGAGAAAACACCACCTTTTGCTGCCATCACAAGCTTTCTAGATTTAAAGGGAGGAAAAGTAGGAACAAAAAGTTGAGTTTTGTCCCGGCTAGGGTACGATCTGTGTGCATACAAAGGGGCTCGGAGGCT
>NC_043713.1:17031431-17124841 GCF_006229205.1 Suricata suricatta | reverse complement strand
TAAAGTAATATTAATTTAATTAATATTATTAATTTATTAATTAATTAATAAATATTATCACCCTCCCAGCGTGAGCAGGGGAGGGTCAGAGAGAGGGAGACACAGAATCTGAAGCAGGCTCCAGGCTCTGAGCTGTCAGCACAGAGCCCGACTCAGGGCTCAAACCCACAAACCATGAGATCATGACCTGAGCCAAAGCCGGACGCTTACCCAACTGAGCCACCCAGGCGCCCCTAATTAATATTATTAAAGATAATGCAAAATATTTAACATAACCTATATCATGATATAATAAATTTGTGCACTAGATGTTTACGTCTCCTATACTATGTATTTTTTCATTATAGTTCTATACTGAATATAATAAATTACAACTCAGGCAGGCAGATAGTACAATGTCTCCAGTGATCCCACCCCCTTCCCAGGAGAGTGGGGTAGACATAACACCTTGCTTTTAACCAACCTAATATAACACAGGTAATGGGATGTCTTAACCATGATGAGGTTACAAAGGGGCTAAGACTTCCTTCTTGCCACAGCCAGCTCGCTCCCCTTCCTGGTTTTAACAAAGCAGCTGTCCTATGGAGGGCTCTCCAGCCAACAGGCAGCAAAGAGCTGAGGTCTTCAGACCAATAACCCTCAAGGAAATAAACATGTTCTGCAAGGGGACGATAGCATATGTATTGTATATTTGGAAGTTACTAAGAGACGAGATCTTAAAAGTTATCACAAGAAAAAATTAAAAGTATATGAGGGTGATGAATAGTAACTAAGTTCATAGCAGCGTATACCTATATCAAAGCATTTCATTGTATATCTAAAACGAAAACAAGGTTATATGTCAATTATATCTCAATAAAACTGCAAAGAAAAAAAATTTAAGGGTGGAGGACGGAAATGAATTTTGCCAACAATCACCTGAACTTGGATGTGGATCCTTCCTCACTCCAGCCTACGGATGAGACCCCAGGCTGGACTGACACCTGGATTGCAGCCTTGTGAGAGACCCTGGAACACAGGACCCGTGAAGTGGTGCTGGATTCCTCATCCACAAAAACTGGGAGCTAACAAAAGGGTGTTGCTTTAAGCTGCTAAGTTTTGGAACATTTTGTTACAATAGAGGATGAATATGCATAGCCTTGATCACAAATAATGATGATTCTGGGTAAGTAACGAATATGGCCATGATTATTTCCCAGCTATTCTGAAGAGGAGCCCAATCTAGGAGGGCAGCAGAAACCCTCTCTATTATCCTGGTTAGCCCAGACTCCTGCCACACCCTGTTTGGAATCTGCCCAACATGCTTGAGAATAAAATCTGAGAAGCTTGGTGACACATACTTAGGCAATCTCATGAAACAATGATAATAAAACTTATCTAAGAT
Source organism: Suricata suricatta (assembly GCF_006229205.1). NCBI lineage: Eukaryota > Metazoa > Chordata > Mammalia > Carnivora > Herpestidae > Suricata > Suricata suricatta. The sequence goes on along the minus strand of NC_043713.1, from coordinate 17,123,457 downwards.
CTAGATTAGTTTTAAACTTTATACAGTTATTGAAACAACAGGACTCTACTGTCCTAGGACAAGCAGGGTAATATATATTTTTATAGATATATAGTTTTTTTTTTTTAATTTCTTTCTAAACCGAAACCTAGGCCTAGAAACCTGGAATAACTACCATAAGACTAAGGGACCACTGCTGTCACTACTGTGGGGACAATCGGCCAAGACCTTTCTTTGGGATAGAAAATGCTTCTCTGGGGGCGCCTGGGTGGCTCAGTCGGTTAAGTACTAGACTTCAGCTGCGGTCATGAGCTCACGGTTTGTGGGCTTGAGCCCCGCGTTGGGCTCTGTGCTGACAGCTCAGACCCTGGAGCCTGTTTCAGATTCTGTGTCTCCCCCTCTCTCTGCCCCTCCCCTGCTTGCGCGCTCTCTCTCTCTCTGTCTCAAAAATAAACAAACATTAAAAAAAAAAAAGAAAAAGAAACACCCAAGTGAAAGAAATAGAGAAACTGACAAGCAAGAAAAAGCAAACGTGATCTATCCTACACCAATGGGTGGGAGAATGTTTCATGCTTCCCGGTTTATACCACGTAGGGATGTACTTAAATCAAGAACTATCTGCTAGGTGTTTTGAGCTGGGAATATGGGAGTCATATAGGTGAGCCAGCACTCAGCGGATGGGGGAGAGGTTTCCGGGAAGGAGGAAGAGCCCAGGCGAAGACTGATCGGCAGGCTAGTGTGAGGCACCCAACCACCTGAAAGACTTAGGGGTGCAAAGACGAACTGGGGAAGGGCCAACTGGTGTCCCCTCCCCCACTTCCCTTGGCCAGGCTCTATTCCAGGGAGCGAGAGGAACCACCAAAGGAAAGGGACGTGCCCCACGAGGTGCTTCCGGAAGATTAATCTGCTAGAGGAGGGAGTGTGGGTGGCCGGGAAAACGAGAGCCAGGCAGGGACGCCGGCCAGGGGTCACACTGGACACGGAGCATGGCCCGTCATGGTTCTGTCATCCGTAAAACCAAGCAGTTCGGGTCATGTTACCTCTGCAGCCACACTGCGAAACAACACGCCTTGTGTGACTGTAACTGAAGCGGGGAGGAATAATGGCCCGGGTTAGGGTGGTGGCGAACGGGGGGAAAAAAAAAAAAAAAATGTGCTTCAAATTAAGAGCGGGTGGGGCTGCCATGCTTTTGTCTGGAAAACTATGGAAAAAAAAAAAAAAAGGAAACAGAAGACTAGAACTGGTTCCCATAGGATAATAGTGCCAGATTTCCCCCAGATGTTTACTTTAGAGACTCAGCCTCAATCCACAGCGTATTTTTATAATAAATACTGAAAGTTACCAGGAAAAAAAGCATTGTTGTTTTTACAGTCAAGCTTCATTGTCCCTGGTTAGTGACAATGGCCTCGTTTTGACTTCATTGCTATTGCCTCTGTGATTAGGTTTTTAAATTATATTCATATTGCCTGAAAGCAAACCTCCGAGGAGAAATGAAAAGTAAATCTGTCGAGTTAGTTATTTTAATGTTTGAAATTAAACCCATTGATAAAGGGATGCATTTAACGTAAAGACTACACTACAGAAAGACCTAAGAGTCGGCATAATTTTCCGGCATAACCTTAACATCTGACATCTACAAAGAGACAGTTTATATTCCCCATTCAGAGTCCATAGGACTGCTTGTTTGAATAGAAGCAGAAATAGGCAGACGTGTAAGTAACCGGAATAACAAACACACGGGGAAAAGATTACTCTTTCTAGCAATCAAAGGCGGCACACGGATGAAAACCAAGACACCATTTTATGCCTATTAAGTTAATATTCAATGACTACATCTCATGCTGGATGGGGTATAGCTGAATGAATGAATTTCCCCTCCCCCCCTGCCTCCCTCCCTCTCTCTCCCTCCCTCTCTCACCCACACACTCATACACACACACACTGCCGTAGCATTGAAGCTGGTACCCTCCTTATGTATGAAAACAATATAACAACATTTTACGCACCAAGAACACTAAAGATATTAATAACATTTAACCCAATGATCTCACCTATAGAGGGTCTGTCAATATAAGCAAACAAGAAAAATAACTATTCACACAAAACTTTTGATTGTCATGGTTAGCTATAAAAAGCAGGAAGAGAACCCACCTGAAAGTCCAACAGGAGAATGGCTTTATAAATCCATTTTAGGGTAGCCACTGAAAACGGCAGCCATAGAAACATAGGAATTGTTTTTAATACAACTTTAAAAGGAGGAAAGTCAGGATTCAGAATTGTGTCCTAATACTGCAGTTTTGTAAATAATACACATGTACATTTTAGAACATAATTTTTGCTCCGAAGAAGAGACTTACAGTATGCATTTCTCTTTCCAACATAATCAACAAGGGATAATCCCTACCTTCCCCGTGTAGCCAAAGATTACTAAGCTGTCCATTGTGTCCTGGGCTCACTTCATGAAATCCTTACAGCATACCCCCGAAGAAACTATTAGCCTCATTTTGAAGGCTTTAGTATAAGTTAGGTGACTTCTCCGGGGTCATACAATGAGGTTTCAACCAGTTCTGTGTGCCCCCAAATTTCTTAAGATTTGTCACAGACGGAGAAAAATTGCATCAGGGTAGGAAGACTATGGCCACCCACATTTTCTTCACTATCAGTTTCCTCTCTTCAAATGACTGAAAAACCAAAACAGCAGCACTAAAACAGATTGTTTTCATCCAGAGGCGGTGTCTGAGCTCAGAGAAGCAAAGCCTTCCCCGCTGGGGCCGGAGAGAGGACACCTACCACACTACTCCTCTGTATCGCCGCGCCTTCCCAGAGCGTTAGTAAACATTAAGATTCCAATTCTCTCCTAACCATCATGAGAATGTCATGGAATCTAGTCTGTGTCTGTTTTTTCCCCTCTAAGAGCCCTTGCTGGGGTGCCTGGGTGACTCCGTTGATTAAACATCTCATTCTTGGCTTTGGCTCAAGTCATGGCCTCACTAGTGAGATCGGGTCCCACATTGGGCTCTGCGCCATCAGCACAGAGATCTCTCTCTCCCTCCTTCTCTCCCCCTCCACCACACAGCAAGCACACAGCAAGCAACCACACAGCAAGCACAGGCTTGCTCTCTCTCAAAATAAATAAACATTAAAAAAAAAGAGAGAGAGCCCTTGCTGACCTAAACTATGTGCGGATGGAGACCCCAAACCAGTGACCTTCACGCACTGAGGACAGCAGACTTCAAGACCTCTGGACACAGGTCCAGTGACAAAATGATTTGAAAAGTCAGTTTTTCACCCCTTGTAATTTGCACCGTAAAGGTCTGTGGCTTGCGCCACTGAAAATATCAACCTTCTTAAAACTCCCTCCCAGCCCTCTTTCTATATGTAAATACGCTTCAGATTTTCCAGATATTCATATATAAATATGCATCAAGGTTTAAATGGATATTATGTATGACTGAAACAGCAGGTATGATTGAGGCACTTACTGGATATTTTCTAGACACTGCCATGGTTTCACGGACACCTGAGTCTGGTCAACAGAACTTCCCGTTCCATCTGAAAGTTAGCACCTTTGCAGATCCTGGGTGCCGGAAGTCCAAGGGATGAGGGCCACATCTTGTATTTACTCTCAGTCTCCTCTGCTGTGTCTAAAGTCAGCTTGGGGGATTCAACTTAGATTACAAACTCTTCCCGACAGCTGAATTCATACCTGATGTTCTGGACCAAGACCATATTGCAAACATGTGGTTGATATTTTGTATGTCCTTTGGAAACCCTTACATTCGTCTTCAATCATCTCCAGAGTCTCCTACGGACGGTCAGCAGATCTAACTATCTGTTCTGGCTTTCAGATTTTGGACAGGCGAATGAACAGGAGTGCGTCGGTTTCTACATACCTCAGAGTTTTAACATTTACAGCTATCATACATATGGTAACACTTACATGGCTTCCCAAGCTACCAGCATGTTCATGGGATGATGTTGGTGAGTGCTTCCAAGAGAGCCGACACAAGTCCCAAGTGTCACGCACAGAGCTCATTGCTTGATGCACATTATCTTACTATCATTTATTGAGAGTCAAATTTTCCTCCCCATTTTACAGCTGAGGAAATGGATTAAGGGATTAAGTTCTTTGCCCAAGCACTTATAGGTGGTAACTGGGATAAAACTCAACAGTCTATGCTCTTAGCCACAACACTCAGTATGTAATTATACCTATTAACATCTCCATGGCATAAAGTGGAGAAGAGGTTATTAATCCAATTTAATCTGAAGAGACAAAGTAACTGCAAGATGCACAGTTAAATTTATGTTGGAACTAGAATGGGTGGGCGCCCAGCCATCCTGACAGCAACCTCTGGTTGCAACACTCCGGGTCTGAGGTTTGTGGAAAAAGAGGAAGCAGGAGGGGCATAAAATGGAGGACACAACTAGGAAGTGTGTGTTCACCCTCGGAAGAGATTTTCTCTGCTCTTACCTGGGGTCCAGGGCTCTGACTCTGTATGAAATGCCATTTGCCCTCTGTTTACATGGGGGAAGCAGTCCTTACAGCTACCTGCTTTCCTCCTGGCCTCTACCCTGCATGCTCCCCCTGCAGGCTGCTCGGGTAGGTTTCCAGCTGCCCCTGCACAGGGCTCCTATGCGTGGCTGTTAGAACAGTAGTCCAGCTGACATCTTTTTTTATTTTAATTTTTTTTTTATGTGAGGGAGAGACAGACAGTGTATGCACAGGGGGATGAGAGAGAAAGAGAGCAAAAGAGAGCGAATCTTAAGCAGGCTCAACCCTCAGCTTGGAGCCTGATGTGGGCCTAGATCCCTTGAACTTAGATCATGACCTGAGCCCAAATCAAGAGTCCAACCAGCCAAATGAGCCACCCAGATGCCCCTCCCATCTCTTTCAAATCTGACAACAGATTTATTGGGTGTTCTGACTATAAAAGTAAATTAAAACCAGAAACTGTAGGGGCACCTGGGTGGCTCAGTCAGTTAAGCTTCCAGCTCCAATTCAGGTCATGATCTAGTTCATGGGTTCGAGCCCTGCATCAGGGTCTGTGCTGACAGCTCAGAGCCTGAAACTTGCTTTGGATTCTGTGTCTCCCTCTCTCTCTGCCCCTCCCCTGCTCACACTCTCTCTCTCTCTCTCTCTCTCTCAAAATAAATAAACCTCAAAAAAAAAAATTTGACAACAGAATGCTACAGAATTTTTATTTAAGGAATTACGGCTTTCAAAAATAAAATAAAGGGATCCGATGGTTCCTAGCTTAACCCAGTCTCACAAGGAACTAAGAACGAGAGAGGCGTGTGATACTGTGATTTCTAATGAAAATATGTGTTTGGTCTTCTTCCAGCTCCTGGCACAGAGCTCCTAAAACCCTTGGAATTTCCCAAGTGACGGGAGTGATAAAGTTCTTTTGTTATGTTAATGAGTGACTTTTGGAAAGTACCTAAGTAATCTAAAGACCAGGGGGGACCAAGAGGAGCTGGAGAGGAGTTCAGTCACCAATGGCCAGTGATTTCATGAATCACGCGGACCTAATGAAGCCTCCATAAAAACCCCAAAGATGAAGATTCAGGGAGAGTGATCCGCCTGGAGAAGACAGAAGCTCTGCCCCTTTCCTCACGCGTCACCCTGTGCTTCTCTCTCCAGCTGTTTCTGAGTCATCTCCTTTTGTAATAAACCAGCAATCTAGTAAGTAAAATGCTCTGAGTTCTACGAGCTGCTCTCACAAATTAATTCCACCCAAAGAGGGGGTTGTTGGTACCAGCCATCCAGCGCCTGTCATAAGCAGCAGGTGACAATCTAGATTGGCCATTGGCGTCTGAAGTCAGAGAGGCGGCACTGTTGTGGGGCTGAGCCCTGAACGTGAGGGATCTGATGTTATCTCCAGGCAGGTAGGGTCAGAATGGTGCAGAATTGTTCGACACCCAGCTGGCGTCAGAGAGGTGCTCGGTGGTGTGGAAAAACCACACACAATAGGGATTGGGCGCAGAATCCTTAACGCAACTCATCCCAGGTCCCCGCAGCGAGCTGGGGGCAGGCTGCCCCTGCAGGGACCCACCAGGGGGAGGAGGACCTCATTGGTCCAGTTTGCAGGTAGTAAGAAAGTGCGTCCCCTGTAAGAAATTCAAAACATTGTAGCAAAACCAACTAAAAAGTCATAATTTGTATCACCTTATCATCACCATGAGTGGATAAGGTGAGTGATAAAACACTCCTCTCAAAAATCTTTCTGCTATTATTACTGCTCAGTTTTGGTTTTTTACTGCTCCATTTTGATAACATTAAGTGTTAAATAAGCACTTTAATTTTTTTTACGTTTCTTTTGAGAGGGAGAGAGACACACAGACACGCAGGAGGCAGAGAGAGAGGAGAAGAGAGAGAATCCCAAGTAGGCTCCGCACCATCAGCGCTGAGTCTGATGCGGGGCTGGAACTCATGAACTGAAATCAGGAGTCAGAAGCTGCCCTATACAAGCACTTTAAAAAATGACTTATCCTAAAAAAATTACTTTATCCTAGAATAAATACTGGATTCTATGGAAGTAATTCTGAGTACTCCCAGTTACACAGCATTCCTCACCCCCTTACAGAGGATGTTAAAAGTCAGATACTGTTTATTCTGTCTATAAATTCAGAATTTGCCTTCCTACCATGACTGTGTACCTAAAAGAGAAAACTGGGTAGCTTTTGTTAACTTTTATAATTAAGACATAAATGGCCATGTTTTCTTCTCTCTCTTCCAATTACTCAAAGATAAAACATGCTATGTTTTGCCACTTAACTGGGTTATAAGAATTATTTGCAGAGAATACCCAGAAGAAACCGGTGCTTCATGCAAATATGGACAGCCTGCTCAGGTCGGGATGACTAATGCAGGCCTAGCCCAAACATCTATTCTGATTTGCATTTTAAGAGAAAACATAAACCCATAGAGGTATCTAATACTGATTAAAACATCAAAATGTTCTGAGGTCTTACAGAATGCCAATTAAATAAGCTTCCTACTCCATCTCTTAAAAATCATGAACCCTCCCCCCCAATGCCACTTCATTCCAGAATGTTCTATGCTGATATTTTCTCTTCTTTGTCAACATTTGCTTCCCTTTAAAATCCAGATACCTTTTTCAGAGCAGTAGCTCAGCGGTGAGGGTTTGGGTTTGACTTAGCAACACCTCCCCCACTCCCAACCCCCACTTGCCACGCCCTGTGATACAGGAAGAACTTTCATTTAAACTATCAAGTGAGGTGCATGCACCTGGCTGGCTCAGTCGGTTAGGTGTCCAACTTCAGCTCAGGTCATGATCTCACAGTTCATGGGTTTGAGCCTCTTGTCGGGCTCTGTGCTGACAGCTCAGAGCCTGGAGCCTGCTTCAGACTGTGTCTCCCTCTCTCTCTGCCTCCTTCCCCGCTATGCTCTGTCTCTCTCTCCTTCAAAAATAAACATTAAAAAGAAATTTTAAACTTTCAGGTGAAATAAAATGTAAACCAGCCAACCAAGACCCATTTGAATATTTTTGCTCTTTTACAACCACCCCCTTCTCCATAGATCCAGCGTTCAACCCCATCTCTTGCTAGGACTTCCTTGAATGCAACTGGAGGCCAATGGTGCAGAAAATTACTTCTGTTATCACCGTACTATTTATAGCTTTTATCACACTATTACTAATGCTAATACACTTTCATAATATTTAACGTGTGATTTAGGTGAACACCTACTATAGATCTCTGAGTTGAGTCAGGGAGATTGTTCCTTTATTTAGGAAACAGGGCTCCCTGTGGGTCTGGGGAGGAAGCAGGCTCTGGTTGAGTTGTCCAGAGAACTCTCCCCCATTCCCAACCATTCCACTCCCATCCACCTCTATTTCCAAGAACAAACCCTCAATTGCCCATCATAAACCAATGATAGGAATAAATTTCCGGAAGGAACAAATCTGTCCTAAACTTTACTATCTCAGCAAAACAATCCTCCTGACTTTCCGGAACTCTTTAAGAAAAAAAGAAAAAATTAAGATAAGAAAAGAAGAGCATCTGTCTTCAAATTCAGTGTCTCCCTCTCTCTCTGACCCTCCCCTGCTCACGCTGTCGCTCTTTCTCTCTTAAAAATAAATAAAACATTAAAAAAAAAAAAAAAGATGGGGCGCCTGGGTGGCTCAGTTGGTTGAGCATCTGACTTCAGTTCAGGTCATGATCTCATGGTTCGTAGGTTCGAGCCCCAAGTCGGGCTCTGTGCTGACAGCTAGCTCAGAGCCTGGAGCCTGCTTCCGATTCTGTGTGTCTCTCTCTCTCTGACCCTCCCCTGCTCATGCTGTCTCTCTTTCTCTCTTGAAAATAAATAAAACATTAAAAAAACAAAAAGAAAGAAAAGAAGAGCACCAGGAATAAATGAGGGATTTAAATAATCCATAAATCATTATAACCAAGTCAGGAATAAATAGGTGTGTATAGTACATAACCTAAGGGGAAAAACCTACTTAAAAGGCTTTGAATACCACATACATTTGACCTTTGAGTATCTGGAATGAATTAAAATCTGTTCAAAGCAGGTTTTACAAGCACTCTGAAAACAGCTGATGCTCTGGATTTACCTAAGGCTGTCCCTCAATATTTCATAGTTGTGCCACACGCTTCATCATCATATAGTTAATGAAAAGCCAAACTGCACTCAAGACCAAAAGTTTTTGGCCACAAAAGAGGCCACCTCTGGGTGCTTCTCAGCCAGACCTGCCCAGCAGGTCTGTCCCACCCCAACCCAAACTCAGAGGCTCCTCCCTTTGCTCCTTTACCTTAGAGCTCTGGCTAGAGCGGATGTGTATTAGTTTTCCAAAGTTGAAACCCCACGCATGGAAAAGAATGTTGCACACATCCTGATCTGCATCCTGCATCCCTGATGCAGCTAATTTGTGTATGTTTGCATGTATCACATAAGATTTACATATTACAGATGCCTGTCCCTGTTGAAACTCTTAGGCTATCTATAAGGGAGAACTCCTTTGAAGGAAGCTGAAATTTTGCTGCCGAGACCAAATACAAAATGCAGTTAGTGTGTTCAACGTATTCTGAAATCTGAGTTATCAGTGCTCAAGAAATGGCTGTGGTAGGTCAGATGAGAAATCTCTGAGATTATTCAGCGTGTCTTCACAAGCTATTGACAGATGGTCTGAGTCATGTGCCACTATGGAAATTATGAGCTTCACACGACATTGGAAATGAGCCAGGTCTATCTGTGGCCTACACCCCATGGCAGGCTCCTCTCTGCTCCGTCTCCCACCCGCTCACAGGGACACAATCACACACTCCTCACCAAGACCAGCAAGACCTTGTTCCCACATACTCATATCCTGATGTAATGGCTTTTTCATCTGCACATGAATTTACTGTCTGCCCAAGTCATTCTTTATATTCTACCTCTTATGATGCTTGGTCTTGTTTCTTTTTTTTTTTTTTTAATAGTTTATTGTCAAATTGGTTTCCATATAACACCCAGTGCTTCTCCCTACAAGTGCCCCCCACCATGACCATCACCCCCTCTCTCCCTCCCACTCCCGCTTCAGTCCATGGTTTGTTTTCAGTATTCAGTAGTCTCCCTTGAACAGGAGGCATCATAATCCCAGACTTTAGCCTCTACTACAAAGCTGTCATCATCAAGACAGTATGGTATTGGCACAAAAACAGACACATGGACCAATGGAATAGAATAGAGAACCCAGAACTGGACCCACATGTATATGGCCAATTAATCTTTGACAAAGCAGGAAAGTGTCCAATGGAAAAAAGACAGCTTCTTCAACAGGTGGTGTTGGGAGAGCTGGACAGCAACATGTAGAAAAATGAAATTAGACCACTTTCTGACACCAAAAAATAACTCAAAATGGATAAAGGATCTGAATGTGAGACAGGAAACCATAAAAACCCTTGAGGAAAAAGCAGGAAATAGCCTCCTAGACTTCAATCGCAACAATTTCTTCCTCAACACATCCCCAGAGGCAAGGGAATCAAGAACAAAAATGAACTACTGGGACCTCATCAAGATAAAAAGCTTCTGCAAGGCAAAAGAAACAATCAAAAAAAACTAATGGGCTTGGTCTTGTTTCTAATAGAAAATTCCAAAGGCTCAGGACCAAACCCTAGTCTTATTTCCCGAGTGGGGCAGTATCCCTTACCACTTACGACCTGGGGGACCTTGGGGAAAATATCCTCAATAAGCCTCCATTTGCAACATGAAGATAAGGCCCCCTTTACCCAGTCCTCAACCATCATCTCACGTAAAACCCTCAGCAGGGCGTATGGTACCTGGGACTCAAGCATCTACACAGTGAACAATTTCAGTGATCCATTTTGTCAGAAAATGCAGCAGGACGGCAGAAACAGGATAGCATGAATAATATTTTTCTCAATAAAAGTTTATAATAAACTATTATAAGCCTACAACACTTGAGAACTGAGGTTTTCAGAGGAAAACAGTTCAGTGTCTGTAATCAACTTCTCAGAGCTCAAAACAGGCAGAGACTCAGAATGAGATGTTCCGTCATCCGAATCCAAATCCTAACTCCTTTCCATCTCCCTGTCTCTAACCACTAGGGTAAGGTTTCAGAGAGCGAGGATTATACAAGGCGTCATACATTTTCCAGATGATAATAACTCCAAGACCCTTTAAAAAGTGGACCCCGATTAAAACAAGCAAAACTATCACTGCAGTACCATCTAGGGAAGAGTGAGAGTTGGTAATCAAGCTCGTAAACACAGATTCTTGTTTTCCTCAAAGTCTGCATAGCCAACACTCTGTCGTGGAATGAACACGTGAGACAAATTTAAATTTCAAAACCAGGCTTAATGTTAATAAAGATGCACTGCTTGAGTTTGCTTTGAAAAACCACAGGGAAGGAAGGAGCCAGAGGTGTCGATGAAAGGTGATACGCTTGCCATGGCCATGAACAAGTAGGAGGGGGGCTTCCTTATATGATTGTGACTTCGGCTCAGGCCATGATCTCATGGTTCAGTCGGTGAGTTCAAGCCCTTCATTGGGCTCTCCGCTGTCAGCACAGAACCTGAGCCGGATCCTTGTCCCCCTCTATCTCTGCTCCTCCCCATCTTGTGCGCCCTCTCCCCCACCATGCACAAGTAGACTCTCTCAAAAAAAAATTTTTTTTTTTAAGAATAATTTGGGGGCGCCTGGGTGGTTCAGTCAATTAAGCGTCTGACTCTGGCTCAGGTCATGATCTCACGGTTCATGGGTTTGAGCCCAGCATCAGGCTCTGTGTTGATAGCTCAGAGCCTGGAGCCTGCTTTGGATTCTGTGTCTCCCTCTGTCTCTCTCTCTGCCCCTCCCCCACTCATGCTCTGTCTCCAAAAACAAACATTAAAAAAATTTTTTTAAAAAGAAGAACTTTTAGCTCAAACACCAGTCCCATCTTTCATCACATTATTTTCTCCTCCGGCATGTTAATAAAATATTGTTCTTATCCCCATTTCAAGGAGGAGCAAACTGAGGTGAGAAAGCTTACATGGAGTGCTCCGGTTCACGCAGCTCATTGCCATGAAGGCTGATGCTGGAGCCAAGTCCAAATTCCCTAGTGGCCAAGGTCATTTCACTGTGCCCGGTCACAGCACCACCAGCCTGCCTCCCATACATTCCGGCGCAAAGGGAAGTGTATGGGCTCAGGAGCCACGCTTCCTGCCAGCTGTGCAGAAAGCTTATTAACTAACACTGCCGTCCTCAGCTTGCCCATCTGCAAAATGGGCAAAATAATAGTGCCTGCCCTGAGCATGAAATGAGCTGATATGTAGAAAGCTCCTGGAATAGAGCCAGGCCCAAAGGCAAGGCACCATAAATATCAGTCCTGGTTAATCCTACAGGAGAGGTGGAAACAGTAAGAAATGTGTGACCAAACTGACACTTCGGCAACAGCTGAGAAGCTACTACGGCCCATGCTGGGGCTCAAATTTACCTTCCTGTGAATCATTAATAGCTAGGGGAATACCAACTCGTAACCTGCGGTGTCACCCTAGTAGTGACAGAGACATTAAATATTTTACTTTCCCAGCTGCTCACGGCAAAGCAGCCTGGGGTGTATCCGTTACCTCCGTTTTCAGATCTCCTGAGTTAAAGAGGGAGCAGGTCACAAAACTCAAACTCTGGAACTGAAAGTGGGAGATACACAGAACACCTTACGGTCCATATTTTTGCATCATGGATAAAACCGGTTTGTTTGTTTGTTCCAGAAGGAGAAAGTGTTATTTTCAGAAACAGAAGCCGTCTTTACATCTGACACCTTTGCCACAATATATGGTGTATATCTTGCCAACGAGGGACACATGATACCTACCAGCCAAAAATAGTCCTGCTTGTTTATCAACAATGTGCAGTTAGTTGTACACTGAGAGCCCCGAGCGGAACGTAGCCCTACGTTCAACGTATTACACTCGCATTGGAATTGCTCTGTCAAACTGTTCCTAGAACAGATCCTATCTGAGTAGTGAACTCACGGATCATAGGACCATGGCCACATTTGGAAAGGGAAAGATGGAAAGATCTTCTCATTTTTTTTTTCCTACCACGACAAAAATTCTCGAGAAAATTTCTTATGGTTTTGGGAATTTCACATCGACGGTTCAATCCAGTTAATCCTTGATTATTTACGTGTTTAATGATTGATTTCTTCACTATCTGCGGATCCCAGGCCGGGCTCCCTCCCTGGTCAGCTGCTCAGCCTCACCTGTTTATACAGGCAAGCTCCCAGAGGGAGTTTTTAACTTTTAACTGTTTAAAGAATAGACCGAAGTGGTCAATATCCTAATCCTTCCCAGCCCTTAAATACAGCAAATCCTTCCACAGTCTCTTACGAAGTCTACAGAGTCGCAGTCATATTGTTCAAATCCTACCCCACCTCACACCAGAACATCCGGACACAGACATCGGAGTCCCAGGGGCCCAGACTGCCCCCCCCCCCCGCTCGACCCCACTGGAGTCAGAGACAGTTGAACACAACTTGCAGCCATGTGGTATTTGGTTCCCTAAAGGTTTCTTGTTTAAATTTTAATTAGTCTCATTTTTTTAAAAAATCTGTTGATTTTGCATAATATCCAGATTTCCCAATTTTCTTACGTTGAAAACATTTGGACAACACAACCATCAGCAGGGGTGAGGTCGCAGCTCTCCTTTCCAGTGATGTGTGCTGTGCCCCCCTTGTCACATCCCCTAGCCAGCCAGCCTGACCCGCCCCAGCCCCTGCAGGAACCGGATTTGTGAGAACCAAATACCATTCCTATTCCCATTGTACAGATAAGAAAATTGAGGCTTAGAGGTTAGGGATTTCCTCAATGTCCTACAACGAGCAAGTGACAGGCTGGACTTGCACTCATGGTCTGCTACGCTCCAGAACTGGTGTTAATCTTGCTCTGCTGCCCCCTCCGTCCCTTTCAGCAAAGGAATTAACAGGTTAAAGGGCAAGGCTGGCAGGTCTGGGTAATTTTCAAATTCTCTGACTGCAAAGGAGAAAGTGCTTTCAGAAATTAATCCCCTGAGGCCGCTCTGAATTAGGATCCATAAGATAGCCACAGATTTGCCATAAAGTTCTTGGAAAAGCAAAGGAAAAGAAAACTTACCTGCTGAGCCACAGACTATTTGCAGATGATCCGTCTTTGCTGATGTTGACCCGCAGTCAAGCATTCACATCTCACACCATTTGCTTCACGCTTAGCTCACTCTTCACGTGCACGCAGGGCGTGCGTGCTCGCGCCTGCACTGTTTGAGGGTGACACCACGTCCCTGTACCCCTAAATACTTGAGGGATCGTCTCTTCCATCCCCTTACATAATCATAATGTAGCTATCAACTTTGCATGATTCAACTTTTAATACATTCTCTAATATTCTATTTTATCATTGACTCAATAAGGTCTTTAGTGTTTTTTCCTCTAGGATGAGATCCAGCCTAGAATCAGTGATTACTTCAAATGGTCAAGCCCTTTTATCTGGAATGTTCTTTTCTCATTGATGTCATGAATGACACCAGGGTTTTTAAAGAATATGGTCCCCACCCCACCCTTTCTTTCTTTTCTTTCCTTTTTTTTTTTTTTTTTTTTTAAATTTTAAGCAAAGTGTTCCTGGGGCGCCAGGGTGGCTCAGTTGGGTAAGTGGTCAACTTCAGCTCAGGTCATGATCTCACAGTGTGTGGGTTCAAGTCCCGCGTCGGCCTCTGTGCTGACAGCTCAGAGCCTGAAGCCTGCTTCTAATTCTGTGTCTCCATCTCTCTCGGACCCTCCCCCACTCACTCCCCGTGTCTCTCTCTCAAAAATAAAAATAAATGTTAAAAAAATTTTTTTGGAAAAAAAAAAAAACCCAGCGTATTCCTCACTTGGGCTTTGATGGCTGCTCACATCGGACCCAGGTTCTGTGCCCCTGCTGCAACACGGCACAGGTGACGCTGTGTCCTTCTCAGAACCCCACCTCTGGAGGCACATGGTGCCGTCCTCTCCCCTCACTGGTGATATTTAACTCTCATCACTTGGTCAAGGTGCTGTCTGATCTCTCCACTGTATTTTTGTTACCTTGTAATCTGTGGTGAGACACTCTAGACCATGGCAATGTCCCGCTCCTTATCAAAGTCTCCTCCTGGCTGTGGCGTCCGCTGGGGAGTCCTGCCCCGCCCAGTTTTAGCTGCGATGGCGCCCACAACAGGACCCCCAGCTCCAGTATGCCTTTCACATTCAGCAGCCGGCTGGAATGTTGTCTATTTGCCAACTGGTTATCAGTATGGAAGCCTAACCTCTATTTTCCCTAATGGTTTATAACTCCTTACTGCCCATTGTTACTCTAGTGTTCAAATTGCCCAAGCTGTGGCCAGGGGAGTCCCGTCAAGCTGGCACATGTGTCCTGTGGGGCCCCCCATCATTCTTTGAGTATTTCCATACTTTGCAGCAGGAGCGAGATGTTCCGGGTTCATTGCACCTGTCTGGCCGCAGTCCGTTCCTTTGGGTGGGGAAGGGCGCTAGAGACCAAGGTCTGGGCATTGGATGCTCTCATTGCTACTGGGGTGTCTTTGCTCCTTGGCCCTTTGGTGGACGGAATGCACGCACAGACATACAGATATACTCGTACATACAAACACATACATGTTATATGAGAATGCTTCTGCATACACATATTTCAGAAATTGAGCTCATGTCAAGACCTCCAATTCTAACTGACCCCCCACAATTTCTGCCATCTATTATCTGTGTGTCCCTTCTTCCTCAGTGAGAAGCTTGGCTGCCCAAACCAGACATTTACTTATTTGATCAATGTTAACATACATCTAAAACCGCCTCAGAATTGCTTTGCCAACATCACCACATAAACAAGTTGAGGGTTTTTTGCCTTTGTCCCGCACATTTGTCTAAGACAGAGTATTTATAGTAAAATGCTGTGTTCATAGTTCCTTGGATTCTTTCTTTTTCCCTGCTTTGTGGTTGTGGCATTCATCTGAAGAGCAACTGGGGGTCACCTAGGTGGCTCAGTTAGTTGAGCGTCCAACTTCAGCCCAGGTCATGATTCATGAGTTCAAGCCCCACATCAAGCTCTATGCTGACAGCTCAGAGCCTGGAGCCTGATTGGATTCTGTGTCTCCCTCTCTCTATACCCCTCCCCTACCTGTGCTCCCCCCCCCCTCTCTCTCTCTCTCTCTCAAAACTAAATAAACATTAAGAAAATTTTTTGAAAAGCAACTGGGTTCATTCATTTCATTTTGCTTCCTGCCTCAGGGTTTCTCCTTCCTTTTTTATTGATTTAAATTTCATTTTCGAGGGGCACCTGGGTGGCTCAGTCGCTTAAGCCTCCAACTTCGGCTCAGGTCAGATCTCACGTTCGTGGGTTCGAGCCCCACGTCAGGTTCTGTGCTGACAGCTAGCTCAGAGCCTGGAGCCTGCTTCCGGTTCTGTGTCTCCTTCTCTCTCTGCCCCTCCCCCTCTCATGCTCTGTTTGTATCAAAAATAAATAAAACTTAAAAAATTTTTTTTATTTCATTTTTGAATATGTAGAACATTAATATGCTCCAAAAAGTCAAAACAAAAACACTGCAAAAAGGTATACTTAGCCAAGTGGCTCTCTCTCACACATTCCCTTCTTTTTCCCCACGCATACCTTGTTCGTAATCAACTTCACTGCCTTCTGTTTATTCTCCTGGTGTTTCTTTTCATAAAGATAAGCAGACACATGCATTGCATATTTTTTATCTTTTGTATACAGAAGGGCAATATATATGCCCCTTTGCACTTGCTTCTTTTACTTACTATCTCCTGGAAATCACTAGAAGCCACTCTTCAGGCACTGTTTACAAGTAGAGAAACATTTATGTATCCGGACAAATCATTTCCTTGGAAGACTTTCTAGAAAAATCCACAGATCCCACCATGCTTTGCTCCCTTTCCTCCCGCTGCTAAGACAGAATTCCTCATCCCGCACTCCATGCTGCCGGATGGGTCTAGAGTCTGGCTTGCCTCTAGGAAGTCAGCTTTACTAGGGCGAATTATATTACCACAGTGACTTTATTATTTACATCCAGGCAAGATAGTTATGACTTCCGGGGACTTTCCTCAGGCCACATTTCCATCAACAGTGGGGGCCTGAATGGCAGCAAGTAAATATTCCAACAGAATATAAAAGAAAGGTCATTTTGTGAACCTTTCATCCCTGACAGGTATCTGGCACCTCATGTCAAAAGGAACCAGGGCAAAAACAATTTTTAAGGTTAGGATGACTCAAAGCAAATCCACCACCGGTCCCGAGCCTTGGCAAGTCAACGGCGCCTCAAAGCTAATTCTCTCCGACTGGTGTTCCTGACACCCTCCTGTCCTTCCCACCACGAAGGAGGAGCACGAGGAGACCCTCCCACTGTGTCACCAGCACCCAAACTCAAAGGCACTGGACAGAGCCACCACGCCAAGCTCTCTGCACACCAACAGGAAGGAAGCCATGGTGCCGGGCTTTTCCGAGTTCGCCAAGCTCTTCCGTGTACAAAGCGTTTGGAAAAGATCATGATGAAAAGTCATCTCCCCACAGGGATTTTAATGAGTCCAGAGAAATAGAACTGGGTGGATGGAACATTTTAGGAGCTTTTGTCCAGGTCCAACTGAGGGGAAAGTCCTGTCCCCAAGACCCCACAGGCTGGGAACAGGGTGTGCTAAGCAGAGTCGGCTCCAGACATGCCCGAGGACCCCCTCCCAGAGCCAGCCCATCTCTACCTTCACCTCCTCTCTCTCACCTTCACCAAACTGAAAACGGGACTCCCTTGAGGGAAAGAGAAGCCAGTGGCTTCCGTAAGATACGGCTCACGAGTAATGGACCGCCTGGAGTTTATTCCTGGTTCTTCTGCGACAGCTTTTTCCCCTTCATGAAACTTGGACAAGAAAATACGGTCACCCTGCTCTTTGTTCACTGCTACATTGCAAAAACAAAACTATAAACCCAAAAGTTGTTTAAGAGAAACAGAGCTAACATAAATAGATATAATTCACATGCCTCAAATCTGTATTTAATGGATTCTAATTAAATTGCTCCTCTACCATTAACAAACAAAAGAAAAGTGCTTCTGTCCCAGAGAAAACCTTTAAAAAGATCAGAATGTCTAACTGGAATAATATGTTCCAGAATCAGGAATCACTGAGAATTTTTATTACTAAGAGTGAAAGAAGTCATAAAACATATCTTCACCTTCCCAGATGGGCAGCTTGCTGGAAATGATTTTCTCAGAACAAGAGAAAGTTGGATTTGTCCCGCCTAGGGGCTGGCAGAATCATTTCCCCGCCCCCTCCTTTTGTCTTTCTAAAGAGACCCGAGAATGTTGCCTTCTGTGTTTTAAGTAACTGTTAGGATAAAATGCAGTGGCCTTTCAGGAGAGAACAAAGCGGTGGAGAGAGGTCTCCATCCTGGTCTAGCACAGCAGGTGCTCGCAGTGCGGCCTCAGGCTGGCCACGTCCCCACCTGGACTCAGATTCTCTACTGCCAGGGAAGGTTCCTGACCACATCACTCGTTCTAAAACATGACCGCATGCAAGAATCCCATGGAATGCTTTTAAAAACAATAGACTGCTAATCCAGACCTGAAACTGGACTGGGGAACAGGGGTAGACTGTCCTAAGGCTTTTCTAGAAGATGTCTGAGATTCCTTTGGGCACGGTCTCTTAATTTTATCAAATTAAAAAAAATGTTTTTCCTAATTCGACTTTTAAAAAATAGTTTTAGGTTTAGAGAAAAATTGAGCAATAAGTACAAAACATTCCCATCCAGCCCCTTAGCCCTTGGCCTGTTGGAGCTGTGATTAGTATTTGGTATTCATATGATACATTTGTTCCAAACGATGAGCCAATATTGATACGTGATTATTAATTATTAACTAAAGTCTGTAGTTTACATTAGGATTCAGTTCCCCTGTTGTACATTCTATGGGGTTTATACAAATGTACAATGACATGTATGTTTCCAAGCTTAAATACCCCCTCGAGTAGGACTAGCTCTTGGGTTGATCCTGAATTGAGGACAAATCAAAGATATTTACACAGAACAGTGGTATAATGTCCATAAACACAACATAAACACTTTCTTGCTTTTTCACTTTTCCCTTTTTAGCACTTATGATATCTTTCCAACAGGATGTACCTCTGTTACTTAAACTACCAAACCCATAGGTATTTGCAGATACGTAGCGTGCTTCCCAGATAGGATACGTCACACTGACTTCAGAGCCTTGACCTTTTTTTTTTTTTTTTAAGAACTCTAAGAGATGATAACCAGGTGTTGATAAAAATTTCTTCCCTTGATCCAAAGATAACTGACATCTGAAATTCTATGAAATTCGAGGGCTAAAATGAGAACCTCAGAGGAAATGAAGCTTCTTGAATATACATGTTTGCAGTCATTCAGTGATTTTCTTAAGATAAATTCCAAGTATAGGACAGTTGTCAAAAAACTATTCTCTGTAGACAGAGCTCTTGTTTTCACAAACTGCATCAGAAACAAGTTAACATTTCACTATGTAAGTTTTCATATGCTTTTCTGTTTTTCAAATTCCAACAAACCTTTCCATGGGCCAATTGGAATAAATTCTATCAATTTTTTAACCATATTTTTAAATATTTCTTTTATTTTTGAGAGAGAGAGAGCAAGCATGAGCAGGGGATGGGCAGAAAGAGAGAGGTAGAGAGAGAGAATGCCATAATGTCAGCACAGAGCCTGACATGGGGCTCCATCTCATGAACCACAAGATCATGACCTGAACTGAAGTCAGTGGTTAACCAACTGAGCCACTCAGGGGCCCCTCTATCGATTTTCTTTTAATTCAACAACTCATTATACAATAGGTCCTCAGTGTATAGGTTTTACGTGATCAAAGAAATACATTTAGGAAAGTTCAAAGCCCTTTCTCTGAAAGTATCTTCAAGTAAGCTTTTCTCTTTTAAGTAGTCAATTGTCAAAAAAACAGAAAATAACAAGTGTTGGTAAGGATATGGAGAAGCTGGGATCCTTGTTCATTGCTGAGGGGATATAAAGCGATACTAGTATGGAAAACATTATGGATGGTGTTTCCTTTAAAAACTCAAACATAGAGGGGTGCCTGGGTGTCTCAGTCAGTTGAGCATCCTACTATTGATTTCGGCTAGGGTCAGAGTGCCAGGGTCGTGGGATCGAGCCCCAAGGTGGACTCCATGCTGAGTATGGAGCCTGCTTGGGATTCTTGCTCCCTCTGTCCCTCTTCCCCATTTGCATTCTTTAACCCTCTCTATCAAATAAAAAAAAATCAAACATAGAAAAATAATAAAAAATAAAAATAAATTTTTAAAAAATCAAACACAGAATCACCATATCCTCGAGCAATTGCACCTCTGGATGTGCACCTGGACGAACCGAAGCAGGGACTCAAGTAGGCGTTTGTTCACCCATGTTCACAGCACCGTCAGTCATCACAGTGAAGAGGTAGAAACAACTCAAATGTCCATCAGCAGCCGAATGGGCAAACCAAGTGTGGTATATCCATAGAATGGAATATGATTCTGCCTTAAAAAGGAAATTCTGTCACATGCTACAACACGGATGAACCTTGAGGCTGGGATGCCGAGTAACATCAGCCAGTCCCCAAAGGACAAAAACACTATGATTCCACTTATATGAGGAAGCTAGAGACAGTCAAATTCGCAGAGACGGAAAGTAGAACAGTATTATCAGGGACTGGGCATACGGGGAAGTGGGGATTCCTATTTCAGTCTGGGAAGATGAAGTTTTTGAGACAGGCGGTGGTGATGGCTGTACAGCCAAAAAGATTTACTTCAGGTCACTGAAATGTACACTTAAAAATGGTTAAAATGGTAAATGTCATTTTGTTTCAATTTTACAACAACAACAAAAAGTATTTGGTTGTTCTTTATATCCTCTGGAGAACAAAGAGATTTCAATTGATTTCAGCTAAAAATTTCTGGACTGGACAAGCTGTCCAAAGAATAACTGATTATTTCTGGAGGTATTTCTTGAGGATCTACTACTCTGAGCCAGGCAGCGTGCTATAGGCTAGGGGCACAGTGGGAAATAGAAAGTCCTAGATCCTTACCTCCATAGGGCCCGTGACTCAGCTCAGCGGTTCCCTAGCCCTGCCTGGCACAGACTTCCCTGGAGGGCTTGTTAATTGCAGATCAGTAGGCCCATCTCTCAGAATTTCTGATCTAGGAGGTCTTAGCCAAGGACTGAGAATCGGCTCTTCTAGCAAGCTCCTGGGTGATGCTAACACTGTGGTCCAGGGACCACACTTTGAGAACCTCTAGTATAAGGGTAGAGACGCATACATAAATAAGCGACTTCAATCCAGTGTGGCAGGGGCTATGATGGAGATCCACCATGGATGCCTACCAGCAGGGGCACCTATCGGTCCTAGGTGGACCACGAAAGCCTTTCCTAGAGGAGGAGCTGTAGGAATGGACATTTAAATGGAGACCCATGGGACGTGTAGGAGAGAGGCAGGTGACCGGAAGGGAAAGGGCGTTCCAGGCAGAGGGCACAGTATTTGCAAAGGTCTAGAGGGAAGAAGGCACACAGCCTGTTCTGAGAACCCCAGACTTTCCCTGTGATGGGAAGTTGGAGGGTGATGGGAAAGTGACACGGGAGGGTGTGAGAGGCAAGTAGAGTATAAAGAGCATTAAGGACCTTAGAGATTTTCTTCAAGGCAACACGGGGCCTCAGGAAGGGCTTCCAGCGTTAAAGGCTTTAACTCTAAGAACTAAGGGCAGATCGTTACCTCTTTGGGAGGACTCCTGTCTAGCACAGACATTGCCTGGGGGGTTAGGGAGGAGACAGTGGCACAGTCCCTCTGATTCTAGCTTCATCCCACCTGATCCCAGCTCCAGCTGCTCAGAAAGCCTACTGCCGCCTGAGTTACAGGCTGTTCAGACAAGAAAAGCCCAGCTCCACTGTGAGGTGCCACACAAGGAACCACTAGTCACGTGAGTCTGTTTAACCGAAATGAAAGGCAGTCCCTCAGTGGCACGAGTCCCATTTCCAGTACTCAAGGGCCACATGTGGCTCCTGGCTAAATAGAGACCATTTTTTTCATCACTGAATGTTCTTGGACAGCACTGGTCTGGGAGACAGAAAGCAGGACTAGATCTAAGATTTGCCCAGGTGGCTCAGCAGGTTAAGAGGCTGACTTCGGTGCAGGTCAATGAGCTCATGGTTTGTGAGTTTGAGCCCCGCCTCGGGCTGTGTGCTGCCAGTGTAGAGCCTGTTTCAGATCATCTGCCTCCCTCTTTCTGCCCGTCCCCTCCCTCAAAAAAAAAAAGAAACAAAACTTAAAACAAAAAAGACTTGCTAGGCATCTTGATTTTACTGCATTAAACCAGCGTGTAACTGATTTGAGCCTTTGTGAATGAAAATACACACACAGGGATCTTAAATTGATTTTTTTTTAATTACAGAGTAAAAACCTAGACAATTGGCCATTCCTCACAATGTATGTCCAACTATAAATACCCCAGACAGACATCATATATTTATATAAAGACATAGAAGGAATAGGTTTTCCAAGCCACTAAGAAGAATCCTAGAATCACTCTCCAAAGCCACTTCTAAATCCTCAAAGTAACTGTCCAGGGGAATTGAGGAAGGATAATACACCCTAGATTAAAAATCTATAAGGTCATTTTACTGCTTATGTGCCAAAAAGAAAAAAAAAAAAAGCTAAGCTTTGAAGGCTTTTTCTCTATCGTGTATTCTACCCAATTCAATACACAAGATTCATAATACTACATTGCTAATCCTTACTCTAAGTTCTAAAAATAAAAGGCAAGAGGCATCGCATGCCAAGTTGGTAACAAACGCTGAGCCAGGACAACTGGGAACTGATGCAGGGAGGAAATGAGTTATGCTGTAAAACGAAACACACGCCCAGAAGGGAAGCTTAACCCTTGAGCTGACCGCACCAGCCATGTTCTTTAGCTAATTAAAAAGCCAAGGAGCCAGAGGTGGGAGAGGTCGTCTACAAAGAAAAACCCAGAGATGTTTTTCTTTTCCCAGCCGCTCAGAAAGTAGCTGACCAGCCTGAGTACCTTGAAGGACCTTCTGGACAAGTTCCCGGTGAGGAAAGACGTCCCCCAGGTTATCTGAGCGTTCAGGTCTTGATGCCAAGGGACAGGGGGCTTTGGGAAGAGTACGGAGGCAGACCACACGTTGCCTCTTTGTTCGACGTTCTTGCCACCCCGGCATGTTAAGGGGAGGGACGTCTCGGAAAGAAACAAGAGCTGAGTGAGTCGCTGCACAGCTCGAAAGCGCCAGAGCCCAGGACAGCCCAGCTATCACTGCCCCAGCCCTGTTTTCGGTCTGTCCGTCTGTCACACAGCTGTCTGCTCTTCTGGCCAGATCTGCCCTTCAGGGCTGGAAATGAAGAGCTAATTGGCTCCCTACTCCGTGCTCTGATTACAATCCTTCCTTGGGTTAAAACCAGTTTCACTAGAGTCTTTCCAGAGACATCCATGGCTTTTCCACTCTGAGCCACCACAAGTGGAGGGCCATTTATTCACCGATTCCTGGTTTGGTTAAAATCAGCGATGATTAGCAAGAAACTCTGCATTGGGCCCCTCGAGGTGCCAGAGTAAAGCAGGGAGCAGTTGGCCTGTGGATTATCTCAAGTGGCAGGAAACACCAAAGGGGACCCTGGAATCCTGGAGACGGGAGTTGGAGAACTGGCACCAGGCCAGGTGCATGCCCGACGCACAGCAAATGGCATCGAGTCTCAAAGAATCGTGTACTTGTTATTCTGATTTAATACTGTAACGATAAACCTAGCCAGCAGTTTTTGAGCCGTTACTATGTGCCAGGGACTCTTCCAAGCACTTCACACACGTAAATGCATTTGGAGATCACGAGAGCCCAGTAAGGTTAGGTTCTGTTGTTCCCATTTTGCAGATGAAGACACTGAGGCCAAGAAACTCTCCCGGGATCCCACAACCAGCATGTCATAGAGCCTAGATTCCAATCTAGTCACTCTAGTCCAGTGGCCTGCTCACAGCCCGTCATGCCCAGAACTCCTTTTCTTTGCTCTCAGGCAGAGGGGGTGCCCAGCTCGGCAGGCCTCCCACGTGTCCCCCTCACCCAACTGCCAACAGGGATTCAAAGACAAGTTTGCTGTGTGAAGATCAGAATAGACATCTTTCCAGAGTCGTCTACTCAATGCTCCTTTGCCTTGAGAAGCCTGGGTCTACACGAAACGGTACCTTGGGATTCAGTCACCATTGCAGTAATCTCTCTCTCTCTGTTCAGAGTAGAATGGCAGAATCCCTCTCCCCACTCTCCATCTTGCTCATTCTGGGGCTTGCATGAGTCACAAAGCTCCTTCTACTAGTCCCAGCCCACTGGTACTCACCGTGAAACTCACTGGAACCCGCTTTTGTGAGACAAAAGCTTCAAGGGGTGGGGCGAAGGCCTGGAGAAGAAGGACAGGTGGCATGGGGACCTCAAACCAGACAGCAGAGTGGCTTTTCTGGGGGGGCAAGCCACATACAAGGGCAGGTGCGCTGGCGCAGATTTCAAGTGCATAGCGATATACCTATAGACACAAACTTCTCAGCATGCCTGCTGTCTGGTTCTTTGTTTTTTCATGTTTATTTTTGAGAGAGACAGATCACGAGTAAGGGAGGGCAGAGAGAGAGGGAGACACAAAATCCGAAGCAGGCTCCAGGTTCTGAGCTGACAGCACAGAACCCACTGTGGGGCTCAGATTCGTGAACCCTGAGATTATGACCCCAAGATCATGATCTGAGCCAAGGTCAAACACTCAACCAACTGAGCCACCCAGGCACCTCTCAGCAAACCCTACTGTTAGAGCTGGAAGAACAGAAAAGGGACAGTCAGACAAGGGTTACCTAATGCCACCTCTCTAGTAGAGATATGGACTTTAATTTTTATCAAGAGGAAATTTGGATTTAGTTCCAGTACAGCTGTTGGGAAAATTAAGATGGTCATTTTTTTCCCCACAACCGCTTCATAAACTCACAACAGAGCCATTTCTCTTGGGGACAAGCCACCTACTTTAGAGGACAGGTTAGTAGTCCTTTGCACATGCAGATGGCTTTAGTGAGCATCAGAGAGCCCGCCCCCCCACCCCCAGCGGTGGGGTTGGTGCATTTCATTTTGCAAGACAGTCCCCTCCTCTGTTTTGCTTCTGACCTTTCAATTCACCTTCTTCCTAATTACTAAGTGATCAGAGATTGCCAGGTTTCCCCTACTAAGCTTCTAAAAATCAGGCTGAGTAGCCGTTTTTAGGCATCTGCCTTTTAAAAGTCTGTCTCAGAGTTTCCTTTGTGATAAGGGACCAGCCTTAGGAGTCAGTCTCTCAGGCCACACCCACAGCAGCTCTGGGGTGCTGCCTCAGGTCTAAATTCTCCTACAGTCCCCAATGCTGGAGACCAATGATCTGATCAGGACATATCCAGTTTCCAAAGATCTGAGTAGTGTCCAACAAGAGGATTTAGGTTTTCAGTAATGTCAAGGGGCACCCTCGGTATTTTTCAGGAAAACTGCACAGGAGGAAGCACAGCCTGAGGCCCAGAAACTCATGAAAAACACCTGAGAAGAAACAGGCAGGCTCTCCCTTTGGCTTTGAGACAAGCCACGTGGTAAAGCCCCAAGTTCCCACCACAAGAAACCTTCCTGCACGGAGGTCAAGCCTGTAATTCTGTTAACATCAGTGTGTCACAAACATAGGAACGAGCCTCCACAATTGTAAAATTCCACCATTTCCTCTCTTAACCCAAAATCACGTGACCAACAAATTAGAGATACATATCAAGTATATTAAAGATATTTGCAGACACATAAAGATAAAATACATATAAATACAAAAGCTACAGGTATCTGAAGTATATAGTGACACAGGAAATAGGCTTGCAGTCTATGCAGCAGCAGGGACACATACACATTCACCATAATTCGGTGTGACAGGTGCTAGAAGCAGCAGCCACGGAAGAGAGCGGCAGCAGCCACGGAAGAGAGTGGGGACTCCAAGAAAGGATGGAGAGAGGAGAGAAGTTACTGGAGTCGGGCCCTGAAGGTGAAGTTGGGCAGTGATCAGGGTGGGAGGTGGGAAGTGAGAGAAGAAAGGCATTGGAGGGGATGCACCCTGGGAGGTCACTGCAGTGCAGGCAGGGGTCGGAGGAGGAGGCTGGAGGGGTAGACTGAGGCAAGGCTGGGACAGGCATCTGGAATTTTTAGGCTAAGGAAGCAAAGGCCATGAAAAGCTTTCCGTGCTCTGGACAAATGTCTCCACACCTTCCAACACGTACTCAGTCAGCTGCTGGTGGGAAGTCATGGCTCCCACCCTTCTGAAGCTTCAGTCTCGGGGCAGACAGACAGGAACGGGTCCAGAGCAGGGTCTGTACTGTGACAGAGAGGAATTGGGGACCACAAGGGCATGTGGACCTGGGAAGGGGCAAGGACGCCCCAGGATGAGTGAGGATGGCTCTGGGTTTAAAGCATAAGCAGAGCATGCAAGGAGGGGAACCGTCCGTGTAAAGAGCCTGGGGCCTCTTCCACAGGAACTGGCCGAATCAGATATGCAGTTCAGAAATGATAACCCTGACCAGGGACTCCAAGGAGAGATGATGTCAATCTGTAGGCCGTGACAAGTTCCTACGGCCCTGTGGTGTGCCGATGGTCAAGACAGAAGCGAAGGCAGTGCCAACACACGGCTTGTAGAAAACGTTTCAGAGAGAGAAGCAACAGCTTTCCCTAGATACTGGGGATACTTCTGAACAAAAGAAACAGAACTGCCTTCCCTCAGGGAGTGGACGTTCCGGTGGGAGAGACGGATGGAGCACAAGTACACGTTGGAGTCTGTTAGAAGGTGGGAAGTGGTATGGAAAGCGATATAGAGGAGAATCAGGGGCACCGGGAACACAGCCCAACACACAGTAGGTGTCTCATAGATGATTGTGGATAAATGCAGCCCAACACACAGTAGGTGTCTCGTAGATGTTTGTGGATAACCACTCACCTTGTGGTCTCCCTAGTCACCCACACAGAACACTAAACCTTCATGATCAGTCTTTACCTCCTTGTCCCAACTTATTTTTTCCCCATTGTATTTATCACCAGCCCGCAAACACTTGTTAGTGCATTTATTCTGTCTCTCCACGTGAGAATGGAAGCTCCAGGAGGGCAGGTCATGGTCTTTTTCTCCCTGAGGAATTCAGAACATCTAGATCAGTGCCTGGCACATAGCAGGCACTCAAGCATTGGTGGAAGGAAGGAAGGGGAGGGAGAGAGGAAGGAGGAAGGAGGAAGGCATTCTCACTCCATATCGTCAGGGTCATGGAGGAATGGTCTAAAATAAAAGAACATTAACTGGTTCTTAGACCTCTGCATACAAAAAGAGATACTGTCAGAGAGCAGTGAAATAAGCAAGCATTCACTTGAAATCTACCCATTCATGTGTTGCTTTAGTCAGAATAAAAAATACCTCCTGGGGCACCTGCGCGGCTCAGTTGTTTGAGCGTCTGACTTCGGCTCAGGTCATGATCTCACAGTTCGTGGGTTCGAGCCCAGCATTGAGCTCTTCACTTTCAGTGCAGAGTCTGCTAGGGATCCTTTGTCTCTCTCTCTCTCTCTCTCAAAAATAAATAAGTAAGCATAAAAAAAAAAAGGAAACCTGTACTAATGATGCCAGAACAAAGAGCAGACTATACATTGGACTCTAGTCAAAGGAACCGTGAGTCACTGAATACGGTTGCTGGTAAGGTGCTCTCTCCCACCATTCTCAGAACAATAAATGTAATGCGTCAACCAATGTGGTGGTGACGACCCAGGAGAGCATCCTTTAGGATCCGATTCAATTCCAAGCCGATTGTATACACTAAGGAAGCAACACTAACATCGGTGTTCGGCTGAATTCCGTCCAATTATTCTCTCACTTCTGTTGCGACTTGTTCGGCATGCCGCCTGTAATTTAAAATGTAATGACTGTAATGTTAATAAATAACCACCTCAAATTCACAAGGCACCTTTCTTCCGAGGCCTTTATAGGTCCTCACAGACCATGTTAATTAGGCTCCTACCATCCTTTAAAGCTACGGCTTTGTCACCTTCACCTTGCAGAAAGGAAACGGAGACGCGAACACGTTCAGATGTGCCGCAAAGGTCGCAAGGCCAGTGGAGGAAGGAATTCACTTGTTCTACAGCCCGGGACACCACCCACACAATTAACAACGGTTACTCAGAGTCTCCAGCACGGGGGCAGTAAAGAGAACAGTGAGAGCAAGCCCGTCTCTCTCTTTTTTTTTTATGTTTTTATTTATTTTTGAGAGAGAGAGAGAGACGGCGTGAATAGGGGAGGGCCAGAGAGAGAGGGAAATACAGAATCTGAAGACAAGCTCTAGGCTCTGAGCCAGCTGTCAGCACAGAGCCTGACGTGGGGCTTGATCCCAAGAACCGTGAGATCATGATCTGAGGCAAAGCTGGACGCGTAACTGGCTGAGCTACCCAGGCGCTGGAAGCCTGTCTCTTCATAGCTGTTCTTGGGACTCACTCCACAGCTACTCGGGAATCATCTTACTTCCCTAAAGGTGATTTGCTCCCAGAAGCAAACCCCCCCCACTCCATGCCTAATTTTTCACAACATGATGGGTTCTTAGGGAGGAAAAGCTTGGAACAACTGTTGAAACATTTCCTGGTACCAAGAGTTATTTTCATCTCCCCCTTTCCCCCCAAGGATCAGGAAGAGATTTCATTCTGGAAATTTCTTCAATAAAGCTCGTCCGGATGTTTTAAATACTATCCTGCCCAACGCGCCTGGGTGGCTCAGTCGGTTAAGTGTCCTACTTCAGTTCGGGTCATGATCTCATGGTTTGTGAGTCGGAGCCCCGTGTCGGGCTCTGTGCTGACAGCTCAGAGCCTGGAGCCTGCTTCAGATTCTGTGTCCCCCGCTCTCTGTCTGCCCCTCCCCAGCTCACCCTCTGTCTCTGTCTCAAAAATAAGCATAAAAAAATTTTTTTTAAATCCTATCCTGCCCAAGGCAAGCAGACAAACCAGATGGCTTCTCTCGGCCCAATCATTCCACAACTTGTTATCTCTCTCTCTCTCAAAGCTTTTCAACGGTTTCCTTAAGTTAACTTCTTATCTGTTAAATTCAGAGCAGAATCCAGTGGCAGAAATTATGTAAGCTTTCAATCTGCTGTGTATCAACCGTATTCCTGACTTCAAGTCCAAGTTGAAAGTCAAATTCTATTGCCATTTGAGTTTTGTGGGGATGCGATAGGTCTGTACACAATCATAACGTACACATTTGCAAATGCAAAGACTATTTGTAGAAAGTTAACCAATAAGCTGGTAATAGCTGTTGACTTTGGGGGAAGTGGGCCCTGACGCGAAAGGGGGAAGCAAGATCGACTTTACACTTTATACCCTTTCATAGCTTTTGAGGACTGTACCATTTGCAGGTATTAATTATCCAAAACATTGAACTGAAAAACTGTATGTGGAACAAAACTGAAGCTTGGAAGTTATTTCTGTTGGAGCCTCCGTCAGAGAATCACAAGGATGGTTTCACAGCTTGGTTTACCCATGATGCTTAGTAGCTATAGTGCTTACTAACTACACAGATGGTGAGCACCCCAAAGGCAGGGCACATTTTAATTGCGCCTTACATCTCTGCCCTTGTTTTTGTTATTTATTGTTGCCTAACAAACGCCTCCCAAAGTTAACAGTTTAAAACACAAATATCAGACCGCCTGGGTGGCTCAGTCCGCTGAGTGTCTGACTTTGGCTCAGATCATGATCTCACGGTTTGGGAAATCAAGCCCTACATCGGGCTCTTTTCTGTCAGCATGAAGCCAACTTTGGGTCCTCTGTCCCCCTCTCTCTCTCTGCCCCTCTCTCATGCGCGCTCTCTCTCTCTCTCTCAAAAATAAACAAACAATTACAAAAAATAAAACACAAGTATGATCTCAGTTTCAATAGCTCAGGATCTTGGGCCTGACCTAAGGCTCCAGCCACCTGAAGGGTCACCTGGGAAGGCTCCGCCGCCCAACTCTGCCTACTGGCAGGGTTCGGCCCCTCATGGGCTGTTGGCAGGAAGCTGCCCTCAGTTCTGTGCCATGCACGTCTCTCCACAAGGCAGCTGACTTCTCTAAGAGCAAGTCAAAGGAGGGTCTTTTTTGCACACTAGCCTTGAAAGTGACCTCTCATGACTTTTTCCATATTCTGTTTGTTACAAGTGCATCACCAGGTCCAGCTCCTACTCAAGGAGCAAGGCCACCCACAAACAGCAGAAGCCACAAATTACACTTATGAGAATCCTGAAGCATTTCAGCAGGGCTCCAAATTTGGTCGAGAGAGAGAGAGAGAGAGAAAGTTCCTTGCATGGAACAAGCATGAGAAGAGGTCTAACAGTAAAACGAAAGCCCAGGAGACATAACTTCCCTCCAAAGAACAGTGGTAGATGCGAAGCACCATGAGCACTCACAGAGCTGGAAGGCTCCAGACGAGGCCAAAATAAAAGTCAAAATTAGCTTTTACAATCATGCTTCAGATCCTCTCTCTGCCTCTCCCTGACTTGCACTCTATCTCTGTCTCTCAAAAATAAATAAATGTTAAAAAAAAATTTTTAAAAAGGGGGGCGCCTGGGTGGCTCAGTCGGTTAAGTGTCCAACTTCGGCTCAGGTCATGATATCACAGTTCATGGGTTCAAGCCTCGCGTCGGGCTCTGTGCTGACAGCTCAGAGCCAGAGCCTGCTTCGGATTCTGTGTCTCCCTTGCTCTCTGCCCCTCCCCCACTTACACTCTGTCTGTCTCAAAAATAAATAAATGTTAGAAAAACAAATTAAAATCAAAGTGGTATCAGCCCTGGTCTAATACATTTGCGTTTTTATTTTAGCAACACTAAACAGTGTTTATATCTTACTTGGGGGGAATGAAGATCACTTCTTAACCAGTGTTATGCAATAAAAGAGAAATAAGACACTCAGGTAATCATATTAAGCATTCTCTTTTTGCTGAACCCACTGCAAATCACTGCAGCATATAAATACCCAAGTTCAAAGCCAAATAAATCAACTGACTTTTAAGTCCACGTTTCTCATCCTTCTATTTGATTATTACGAATCTCATATTCACAAGTTTGTCTGTATACGCACAACTATCTTGGAAAGACCGATAAGTACAGAGAATTTTTAAAAATCTGGTGTTGTAAAAAGAGCAAACAGGGCCACTTTAATCTTTTACTCACTTCAGTAAACCCATGAAAGGATTACAAAATATTTAACTGTCAATTTCTTTTAAAAGGCGTTTTACAATGAAAATGCCTGAGTTCAAGAGGACTGTAAACCTAACTGAAGGTTTTCCAGAATTTACTCCGTAAATGGCTCCCTCTGGCCTGGCTCCCAAGTCCCGATGTGCAGCTGTAAGGCACATCCTGTTGCATGTTGACATACATTAACAGCTTCGGGAATTTAACAATTAGGAGTCAGATCTTATCATACTGCGGAGTGTTGGGAGGTAGGCTTCCAATCAGCGCTGGGGTGGGGGTGGGGGAAAGACCTAGAAAAAGAAAACTTCTCGGAAGGTGATCGTCAGGGCAGAGAAAGTACAATTACATTGACAAAGTGGGTTTTCTTTTTGTCTTTTCTTTTCTTTGTTTTAACTCATTTAGTCAAGTTTTTCTATTATACGGATGCATTTTTGCATCCAAGAGTGGGGTTGACCATTGCAGTCTTGGTTATATATTTAACTATTATTTTTCTGTGAGTAATTCTAAATAAAAGAAGAAAATTCTATTAACGCTTTTGAGTGGAGTTAAATGCAGAAGTAGAAAGCAACATGAACCAAACAAAGGGGACACAGAAGTATATGCCTATAACTCAAAAAAAAGAGAGAAATTTAAATAAATACCAACATTCTTATGCTCATTCTAATCTTCATTAGGAAACAGACGAATGCAATTAATACAATTTTAAATTTGTTTGGTAGCCACTTAATATCCATGATGGTAATAGTCACTGCGGTAAACTGAGGAAAAGAATAGCCCATTCTTCACCCATTCCTCTACAAAAATCTGCAGCCTCACCCCTTGAAATTGGACTGACTTTGGGACCTGCTTCAGCCAAAAGAATGCAGAGCAATTTATACTATGCCAGTAATGAGACTAGATCTCAAAAAGCCACGCATGCCTTGACATTCTGGCTTGCTGTCATGAAAATAGCCGGAGCTGACCTGCCAGATGATAAGGAACAGATAAAGGAGAGCCCTCTCGGCTGAGCCCCTCCTACGCTGACCTGCCACTAGCCACCTTTCCACAGATGACAGACACATGAGTGAAAACAGGTCCTTTCCCCTGAAGGTCTCACATCTGCCTCCATTACAGTAGTTTTTTGGCAATGTGTATTTTCAATTGTCTGACAGTCATATGCAAGGCTAGAGAAATTCTCATTTAAACTCTCAGGGGCATCTCGGGGGCTCAGCTGGTTAAGCATCCGACTCTGGCTCAGGTCATGGTATCACGATTCATGAGTTTGAGCCCTGCATCAGGCTCTGCACTGACAGCTTGGATTTCAGAGCCTGCTTTGAATTCTGTGCCTCCTTCTCTCTCTACCCCTGCCCTACTCGCATGCTGTCTGTCTGTCTGTCTGTCTGTCTCTCTCTCTCAAAAAATGAATAAACTTTTTTTTTTTTTACATTTACTTATTTTTTGAGAGATAGAGTGAGACAGTGCATGAGCGGAGAGGGTCAGAGAAAGAAGGAGACACAGAATCTGAAGCTAGCTGTCAGCACAGAGCCTGATGCAGGTCTCGAACCCACCAACCGTGAGATCATGACCTGAGCTTAAGTCAGATGCTTAACCAACTGAGCCACTCAGGCGCCCCAAAAATGAATAAACATTTTTTAAAAATTTTAAATTCTCTCTCTCCTCCACCTCTGTCCCTCCCCTGCTCACATGCTCTCTCTAAAAAAAGAAAAAAAAAATTAACCAAAAAGCTCTCAGATATAGT
This sequence comes from Suricata suricatta, assembly GCF_006229205.1. Lineage (NCBI taxonomy): Eukaryota > Metazoa > Chordata > Mammalia > Carnivora > Herpestidae > Suricata > Suricata suricatta. The sequence continues at coordinate 17,090,995 of NC_043713.1, read as the reverse complement.
TGGCTAGCCCTTCCATTTTACAACCCTCAACATCTCTTAATTGGTTTTAGCCAAAGGGGTTGCCTGATGCAAAAAAGATCGTACACGATATGTGAACAACTTATTTTTCCATGAACAGTTTTACCCCAAGAGGAGGAAGATGTGGTTTCACATCTCCTTCTCTGTTTGCCTGCCCCCCCCCCCCCCCGATTCGGAAGTGATTTCTAAGTGCGCTAGAGCCGGTCTCAGTAAGCCACGTCCCTGACTCCATCACAAGCTGGACAGAAGGCCCCTTCCTTGTCTCAGCGATATGTGCACAGTGTATACAGCTGGCCCATACTGGCTGCACAAATGTGGCTGCTCTGGGGCCAACCAGCTGTTTCAAATTCATAAAAACAGTCTCGAAGTCAATTCATAAAACCACTGCTGGTCAGATGGGAGCAATGTCCACAACAGCAAACAGGGGCCCTAAAACACCACTTGGTCTACTTCAAAATCACTTGGGGAACGTCACAAAAAGGGGTGCAACCCGTGACTCTACTTTCTCAATCTCCCGAGGGGATTCTGACGCACGCCCGTCAGGACAGGGTCACTGGTCCAGGTTGAAGGGAAATATGAATTTCCAGTTCCTGCCAATTGGGGAGTTACCTTGATCATACGTTTCCTCTTTATTCTGGCGACTGGAGAGCTGTGTTGAGGTTTGGCAGCAAATAGTTAAAATTATAAAACAGAACCACCTATTTTAGGGCTATTAGAGAAAATTTCCAAACTCTTCATTTTTACAAGAGGAGTCTGGGCCTCAGAAAGGTTAGGGGAGGTGAGCACTGAACTGAATTTCATCTCCTGGAACCCACAGAGCCCCACCGGAAAAGTAAGAATGGATGGATAAATTAAATCATAGTTGTTGACTGCCTATTTGGCATAGGATATGCCCTCAAGGGGACAGAAGTCATAACAGATATGACAGTTCAATACCGTATTAGGAAAGGACCACATGCTCTAGCTACAGGGGAGCCTGGTCCCTAAAGCAGCCTAGGAGGGGCTCCAGACCAGAAAAACACTGAAGAAGCTGAATCTTAAGTGACAAAGAGTCGTGTTCCTTTAGAATTCTTCTGAAAATAATATATTGCTCGTGAAGGTGCTTTGTGGTCAGCAAATCACTGCGCAGATGTGAGCCATGAGGTTACTGACTCGATGGCCACCCACAGCTAATGCGTTACAGAACCCAGTCAGGTGTCTGAGTTACACTGCTCATTTATTTCAATCACTTCCCCTATAGGCTGATCCTCAGACATTTCCATAAACCTGGGTGAATTTCTGACACACTGAAAGACATCCCATAGACTCCTTCGGCCTCTACTCTCCAGGCAATTCTCAACCTCCAGGATGTGTCAGAATCCTCCCCCAGGACTCCCCTGCTCGGGAGACTCCCTTTCCAACAGCAACCCCCTCCTCAGAGGGTACGTGGGCATCAGTACGGCTGACGCTCCCCAAGTGATTCCAATGGGCAGCCAAGTTCAAGAACCTCTTTTACTGCAAGGCCAATAAGATTGAACACTCCCCCACACAGATAATTCCTCATCATTTCTGGTATTCATCTTAAGAAAGACTCCAGATAATGTGAAATCCACTTGTTTGAGTCTGGACTGTGATGTGGTTTGTTTAGGAAAACAGCTCTGCCCCCGAATGATGACTGGCCTGGAGGAATTCTAGTTTGTCTTTTCTAAAGATACACAGGCTGATAGGGGAGGCGGGGACTGCGGGGGCAGGGGGGCAGTGGTGCCCAGAAGTATGACAGGTGGCACAGGACAGACTGTCCAAGCCACAAACATGCTGCAGAGAAACCATAAAAGAGATAATGTGCAGATTACAGGAGGGGGGCAGAACAAGTAATATGTAAGTGGATTTATATTTAACAAAGTCATAACATGCCTGCTGGGGTCCTTTGACAACGGACCTATAACAGGGTAGATGCAAGGGCTCACCAACAACTCTTTTTATGTTCCTTTGATAACATAGGAAGGCCTGTGTAAAATAGGAACTTTAAAGTTGTCAAACACAGGGCGCCTGGGTGGCTCAGTCGGTTGAGCGTCCGGCTTCAGCTCAGGTCATGATCTCACGTTCATGGGTTCGCCCCGCGTCAGGCTCTGTGCTGACAGCTCAGAGTCTGGGGCCTGCTTCGGATTCGGTACCTTCCTCTCTCTCTGACCCTCCCCTGCTCGCACTGTCTCTATCAAAAATAAATAAACATTAAAAAATTTTTTAAGTTGTCAAACACATCTGGAAGACTGTCTAAAATGAAGCCCTCAGATGCCTGTGTTTCATGAGAAAATCAAGAAGAAAAGTAAATCTTGGCAAAAACACATAAGTCCTGTCTTCTACCATTTATCAAAGGGCACATGAGGACAGAACTGTTATTCTTCCTTCAACAGGGCTGGTCCGTGGCACCTTGGTGGTTCTGTCAGTTAAGCATCTGACTTCGGCTCAGGTCATGATCTCATGGTCTGTGAGTTGGAGCCCGAACTGCTGACAGCTCAGAGCCTGGAGCCTGCTTCCTATTCTGTGTCTCCCTCTCTCTCTCTGTACCTCCCCTGCTCACACTCTGTCTGTCTCTCTCAATCTCTATGTGTCAAAAATAAACATTAAACAAAATGAAACAGGGCCAGTCTTCCCCATCCTCCGCGTCCTGCAGACCAGCAGCACGTGCATCATCTAAATGAGATGGTGAGAACTACAAGATTTCACCTTCCACCAAACCCTGAATCTACAGGAGATCCACGTGCACATTGACGTTAGAGAAGACAGCGTCTACGTGACGGGAGCAGCCACTTTCTGGACAGTCCGTCACGTCCATGTGTGGGCGTATGAGAGGCCAGAACTTCTTTAGGCTCCATTGAATTTCAAGGGTGTCCCCCACCCCAGCTGAAATGTTTTATCATTTCCTGAACTGGGGAACCCCTACTTGTTCTTCAAGGTTGTCCTCTAGCTTCTTGGGAAGCTTCCTGAACACTCCTGACCTGAATTAATAACTCCCTTCTAAGATGAGCACTGGGTGTTGTATGGAAGCCAATTTGACAACAAATTATATTAAAAAAAAAAAAAGAAGAAAAGACAAATAACTCCCTTCTCTGTGATCCCACAGCTGGACATTTCCTACTCCGCCCCGCCCCCAGGCTAATTTCTTTTTCTTCACTCACCAGGCCACCCAGGCAGCAAACTCTCCACTAATATCCTACAAAGAGTAATCCAAGAACAAGCTTCAGCCATTCTGGGAGCCACTGAGCTTCAGAGAGCACAACAGATGTGGTCCCTTCTCAGGAAGCTTCCAGACTCAGGGAGCAGCACACCAAAAATCCCACAAGAAAGTAAAGGGACAGGAAAGAGAGCAAGGGGCATGCCCTGGGAGAGACTGACCTTCATGGTGGTGGTCAGAGGGTGCTCTGAGGAGAGGACACCTGGGCCAAAAAGCAAAAGACAAGGCAGTCTTGAGGGGAAGAGCTTTTTGGGTGAGCAGACAACTAACGTGCAGGTCCCGGGACAGGAAAGGGCTCATCATGGTCCAGAGGCTGTAGCAGGACAAGAATGAAAGGGGAGGGGAGGGGAGGGGAGGGGAGGGGAGGGGGAGCGGGCTGTCCAGATGAGCCACGGGAAGGAGGAGAGTGTTATCAGTGCCATGGGGAGCTACAAAAAGGCTTGCAGGTGGGCACAGATGTGCCCCAGGACCTGAGGGGCTGTTCTGGGCTGGGAATGGAGACATCAGTGAGGGGGCTCCTGGGAGGGGGCGCCCAAGAGGGTGGCGGTGGTGGCGGCTTGAATAAGGGAGTGGCAGTGGAGCTAATCAGGTGGACTCAAGATCTTGTGGAGGTAGAAGGAGCAGATCTGAGAAGCAGATTGGAGATGGAGGTCCGGGTGATACAATCTGGGAGAGACAAGGGGTCACGGTTCAAGTCTAGGTATCTGGCTTAGAGTTGCCCCGGAGAACGAGAGTGGAGATTACAGGCTGGCGGGAGAAAAATCTGACTGCAATGGAAACCCACCAGGAACTGGACTGTCAATGGTACCGAAAGCCACCAAAATAGAGGAGACGACCTCACGGAAAGAGAAGCGTGTCTGGGACCAAGACCTGGGGGAACTGCCATTTTTTTTTTTTTTACATTTTATTTTATTTTTGAGAGACAGAGAGATAGCATGAACAGGGGAGGGTCAGAGAGAGGAGACACAGAATCCGAAGTAGTCTCCAGGCTCTGAGCTGTCAGCATAAAGCCCGACGCAGGGCTCGAACCCACGAACTGTGAGATCATGACCTGAGCCTAAGCTGGATGCTCAACCGACTGAGCCACCCAGGCGCCCCGGGAACTGCCATTTTAAGAGGACTCCTGGCCATGGTTGTCAGCAAAGGCTTCTCAACCCCCACACTGTGCACTGTGGGTGGGACCCTTTGTTGTGAGGGCGGTTCTGCAAGGACAGTTAGCAGCATCCATGGAGTGTTGCAAATACTAGGAGCACCCCCTGAGTTGTGACACCCTAAAATGTCCCCTACAGCCCCAAATCCCCTGTTTGATTAGATTAGGGATGTTTTTGCAAAGTCCTTAATAAAGCCGGTGTCTGACTTCGGTTTTGAAAGTGGGGTAAGAGCCCCACAAATCCCTTCAACTTTCTCATGTTCTGGACTTGTGGCCAAGCACCTAGAATGGAAGAATAAAACCATACCTCGTGTAAGCTTGACCTTGCTCTATCTACTAAGAAACAAGTGTCGTGGTACCGACCCCACTGTAGTCTAAAGATCTTGAAAACTCTTTATCTTTAGTCTTTTGATAACACAGACCCAAACCAAAACAGGGAGTGAATATCGGTGTTAGCTGTTTTCCCCTCGTACGCGAATATTTTATAGCTCAGAGTTATGGAATGGTCGAGAAGCTTTTGAGTATCATTAGGAAAAAGACCTCTTACCCAGACCGAGATGTCACAAGAGTCTGCTTTTCCCAAGTAGGAGCGAACTAAAAGTAATCCCTGGTATTTTGTGGCATTTGCAAAGGATGGCAATACGTACCAGAAGTCGATGCTAAAAAATCGTAAAACATCCATTTTGGTGTGCGACTATTTTAATAAGTAATAAAGTCCAAGAACGTGGCTGTTGTCCTCTGGCGTCTTACCGAAGGAACGAACACCGTAAAGTGCACTTGATCAGACCACGGCTGATTCTTATTGCAGCCTCGACACCTTTTCTCAGAGGACCTTTTCCAGTCATGGCAGCCAGTTCCAGTGACCCTAAGTGTGGAAAACGGCATCTGTCTGGCCGCACTGCTTTCCATGTCATTGTAGGACAGCTGCTGCAATGTGAGCCCGGTGCTGGGGTGCAATAGTGAGTCCCGAACAGGCACTCTTCTCCCCGAGATGACAGCTTTGTGCAGACAGAAATAGACCAGCAAATGCAATAAATTTCAGGGATGGGACAGCCCTGGGTCCACATCTGTCCTGCTTCTCACCTGCTTGAGGTAGTATCACTAAGGAATCCTAATACACCCTTCCCTGCCATGGCTGGATGTGACCTCAGAATCCTCCTCACCAAAAATTTCTAGGCCAGGGGACCTCAACCTGGAGCAAGCAGCAGAATCATCTGGAAGTTTCATTCAGACCCAGCTGGGTCCTACTTCCCGAGTGTCTAATTCAGTAAGTCTGCTGCTGCTGCTTCTCTGGGACCGTCTTTGAAAATCAGTGTCTAGGTAACGACCGCTAAATCAAGCCGAGCTGGCACATGAAATCAAAGTTAGCTACCTTCTCTGAGATGGTGAGATCTGGATCAGGAATGTACAGAGGGTGACCAGACCAGAGGAGGAGCCCCTCCTTTCTTCAAGGAGGAAATAGCACCTGGTCAGCAGGCCGCAGTGGGGGGGCGGGGGGGGGGGGAGAATGCAGAGCACGCAGGGACCCTGAGACTGAGTGTGTTCTGTGCCATTAGCATCCAATGACCCTTCACATCAGGTAAAGTTAGTAGGAGCAACTGCTTCTAAATGAAAACATTCTTTTTCTATTGAAAGCATTTTAATGATCAAACATGTCCTCGTCATTCTTTTTCTTTTTGTATTAACTGCTTTCCTCCTTAAGCAATAGCCTGGGCTTTATCAGGGTCTATCACAGGGATGCCTGACTGGCTCATTTTGTGCAAGCTGTGACTCTTGATCTCAGGGTTGTGAGTTCAAACCCCAGGCTAGGGTACAGATTACTTTAAAAAAATAAAGCCTTTAAAAAAAAGAGTCTATCACAATACTTTATTATGAAAGACTAGTAAATCTGCCATTTAAATATCACGACCAAGGATACGTGCAAACGCAGGATGCTCAGAGTCAGTGTAAAGATGATGCGTGTGCCGGTCCAGGAAACAAGCAGAGAAATAAAAATCTCAGGATGACCTATGAAGTGGAGACCAATACGGGCAGAGGTAGGGGAAGGAAGGATCCAGCAAATTTAACATAAACAGCGATTTAGAGCTGGGAGTTTCGCTGGTATCTTCTAACCCAAGGGTCTTCATTTCAATAATAAAGGTGGCCATCTAAAGGTTCGTGAAACCAGGAACCTCAAAAAATGTTAAAGGAAGTTTTTAGAAAATCAAGATTTGCTTGAGTACAAAGAAGAGATAATAAAATCTTCGTCTAATAAGAGAGTAAAATTATGGCAGATATGAAAGATAACATTGACACTGAATACTTTGGGACAGAAAAATGATTACTAACAACTTAGAGCTTAGATGAATTCTGAAGTTTACAAGGACTGGCCACCAGGATGCTAGAATAAAAATATTTAAATGATTTGAATTACTCAAATATAACATCTGAAGACAATGATCTTTGTGATATTAATAAATTCTAAGGGGCCTCTGACAGAAAGTCATTGTACCATTCCTAAGACAATGTAGCAAACAAAATTTTACTTTAGGGGAGCCTGGGTGGTTCAGTTGGTTTAGAGTCCGACCTCGGCTCAGGTCATGATCTCTCAGTTTGTGGGTTCGAGCCCCGCATTGGGTTCTGCGCTGATAGCTCAGAGCCTGGAGCCTGTTTCGGATTCCGCGTCTCCCTCTGTCTTTGCCCTTCCCCACTCACGCTCCATCTGTCTCAAAAATAAACCTTAAAAAAAATTTAAAAATCAATTTTTACTTTAAAATCAAATGCACTTTAGTTCTTGCAATGGTCACTGAAATGTGTGCTCCCCTCGTCCTGTGACAAGTGCAATTAAAGCCATATTATGCTACTGATTTCCTTATGACACATGCAAAAAAACTGTATGTAAGATACAACTTCATCTGATAAAATGTAAGCATAAGGCCAGAGCACTGATGCTTGGTTAGCGCAGGGCACCCTACGGATTTCGTTGGTTATTCTGGCTTCGTCCATGTTGGAAGATGCTTTCTCGAAACTGGGTTAGTGCCTCATTGATTGCATGGATTTACTGATTCTTAACTTTTTAAAAAATAATGTTTTAACTGATTTTTAACTTTAAAAAAAAGAGTCTCTTTGCGGTGCCTGGGTGGCTCAGTTAGCTAAGTGTCAGACTCTTGATCTCCACGCAGGTCATGATCTCGTGGTTCATGGGATCAAGCCTCACATTGGGCTTTGCACTGGCAGCGCAGAGCCTGCTTGGGATTTTCTCTCTCTCTCTCTCTCTCTCTCTCTCTCTCTCTCTGTCTCTCTGTCTCTGCCCTCTCCTGCTCGCATGCCCCTGTGCATGCCCTCTCTCTCAAAAAAAATAAACTTAAAAGAAAGTCTTTTCATTTAAAAATGCTCCAAATTTTGTCAAACCTCAGTGTTTAGGTACGTGAATGTTGGTATTATTTTATTTTTCTGAAGATTTAAATTTTCTCAAACTACAGAAAAAACATTTAAAACCAAAAGGTCTCATTTAAAATTTAATAAACCTGGGCACCTGGGTGGCTCAGTTGGTTAAGCATCTGACTTTAGCTCTGGTCATGATCTCACGGTTCGTGAGTTTGAGCCTCGCATTGGGCTCTGTGCTGACAGTTCAGAGCCTGGCGCCTGCTTCCGATTCTGTGTCTACCTCTCTCTCTGCCCCTTTCCTGCTCATGTTCTGTCTCTCAAAAAATGAATAAATGTTAGAAAATTTATTTATTTTTATTAATAAACATAATTTATATGATATATAAAATATATTGATAAATTTCTGTAAAACTTAATAAACCTTCTAAAGGGACCTGTAGTATTCATTGCGTAGACATAAACATGTCAAAAACGTGAATATGGAACAAACAAACCAGAATTGCACATACTTGTCATCAGTAAAAGCATTTTTTTTTCTTTCTTTGTGGGAAAATCATTACTTCCTTGTACTTTAGTTAGATGTGTTTTTGTCTGATTCCCCCACTAAATACTAAATGTCTGAGTGGCAAGGACTATTTCTAACACAGCTTAGTTCTCTAAGTCAGCACTAAAAGTGAAATCAGGGGCACCTGGGTGGCTCAGTAGGTTAAGCATCCAACTCCTGGTTTCAGCTCAGGTCATGATCTTACGGTTCACGGGTTTGAGCCCCTCATCGGGCTCCATGTTGTTGGCGTGGATCCTGCTTGGCATTCTCTCTCATTCCCTCTCTCTCTGCCCCTCCCCCACTCACTCGCTCTCTCAAAATAAATGAATATACGTAAAAAATATTAAAAGTGAAATCAGTGACCTCCAAAGCTGTCAACAAAGATAAGGTCTGTTATAATCTCTCATCCACATGTACTTGTTGAGTTCCTACTGTGTGCCATGAACTGTGGTTAGCACCGGTTGTATACAACAAATATACATTCCAAGAGAAACACAGGAAGAACTCCATAAAATAGAGACTGTGTACTATCCACATCAAAGGATATAACTCCTGGGGGCTATCCATGGGACTCGTACACTTTAAGCATCAGGATTTCAGAAAATACCAACAACCATCACTGTTATTGTGACAATGCCTCATGTACGAAACCAGACTTGGTGTCACAACACAGTGGCCCCTTATGCCTGTCAAACACTACTGACAATATTGTACAGCAACATACAGGGAGTCTGCCCATGACTGCCAATGCAGTGTGCGTTTCATTGTCTTAACCTACAACTTGAAATTATGTCCACCGTGTCAATTTTAAAACCTGGAATCTTAGGGCCTAGGAGACTGTGCAGAGAGTCCTGGAATGACATTGGGAGGATATCCAATAAAACACAGGGGCGTGGCAGGAAGCACAAAGAAATGGGAGCCTTGAACATTAACCGATGCCACTGAACTAAAAGTTAGGAAGAGTGTCCGAGCCCAGCTCAAGCCAGGGACCACCCACCCAGGCCTTGCTTTCCCTTGTGTTACTCGTCTGGCCCATGGAGATACCATCTGCCCTAATAACTGCCAAATGAGAAGGCTTTAAAGCCATGAAGTGGCCTAAAAGCATAAAGTATGTTATTACGAGTCAAGGTCAAAGAACTGGTCAGTGACTTGGCCAGATCCAACATCTCCTAAACCCAAGACCTGTTCCCCAACACCAGGCTGCTGTTTATTACAAATAATGAATATTCATCCAAGCCCAGGCAAATATCACAACACCATTTTGAGTGTCTAGGAGAATCAATCCTCCTCCCACTCGATCCCCAAATTTTAAAAAAATACATGGAAAATCCAGAAGTCATCAAATGGAATATCCAAGGAGTCCTCAAATTGCAAACATCTTCATGTTTCAAAAATTCAATTCTGGGTAATGTTTCCAAATAAAACGCAGAGCATGAAGTTACGTTCGAATTTTAGATAAAACAATATCATTCTTTTGGTATAAGTATATCCCCCATTACAGCATGGGACAAAATTGTTCCCTGTTTATCTGTGATTCAAACTTAACTGTGTGTTCTGTGGTTTTATTTGCTAACCAATTCCTGGGTCATTATGCTGCTTTTCCAACTCTCAGCTGGAAGGTTCTGGAAAGAACTCTCACCTCGGGAGCTGAGACAACGGAGTTTGATTTCTGGTTTCTGAGCTCTCAGGCAGGTTACAGTTCCTTCACTTAGACAAAGCGGCCGGTCAAGACACACATCACACAATTTCAATGCGCTAGTGTCCATGAGAAATCCCCGGACTTTGTCAAGTTCCCATTCAAAACAAACCGGCTGCTTCCTGCCTCTGATAAGCATTTCGATGCGTGCAGTTGTCCTGCCTGTTAGATGACACTGCATCGGCCTTCCCTCTCCTCCTCTGCCGGAAAGCAGGCCCTGCACATTTGCATAAGGGCTTTTTGTACTCAAATGTAAATGCTTTATGGCTCAAAAAAAACATTGAATGTATGATTGCACAAAAACCTATCAAAATTAAAAGGTCGCGCCCAAGGATCGAAAGCACTGGTTTCATGACTTTTTCCATGTCCCTGTGGATCTCCGGAAACCCTCCTCCACACGACCAAGTTCCCAAATTCTGTCTCCAGCCAAGACTTCTGAACCTCTGGCAACTTGACCTCTGGCCACAGCCATGGGACCCGGGCGTGGTCAAAGCTAAACGCTTCTGCTGCCAGCGTGCCCCTCTGACCCCATTAGCTTTAGTCACTTACATTGGAAATCTGAGAATCACCTGACACTTCCTTCTAGGAGGTCCTCAAATCTGATCCACACCAAGACCAAGGTTCCTCTTCCCAAACACAGCTGATACCCTCCACGCCTCGTCTCCACTCCCGTCATCCTGGCCCCACGGAACCCGTCACCTCACCCACAGACACCGCAGCAGCCCCCCAACTGGTTGCCTGCCCCCCAAGCCCATTCTGCACATACAGTCTGAGTTACCTCATCCCATGCTTCTTGGCCCCACACGACATTCCCCAGCTATTCTGACCTTCTCACAGCGCCCAGAACACGGACCAAGCTCTCACCGCAGGGTCTTGGCACACGCCGTTCCCGTCGAATGGACCTGAGGGAGCCTCGACTGAGGCCTCCTTATCCTTCAAGTCTTAAGTATAATCTCTTCCAAAAGATCCTCCTAGGCGAACTTGTTTATTGTAGTAAAAATACATAACTGGAGCGCCTGGGTGGCTCCCTTGGTTAAGCGTCTGACTTCGGCTCAGGTCATGGTCTCGCTGTTTGTGGGTTCGAGCCCCGCACTGGGCTCTGTGCTGACAGCTCAGAGCCTGAAGCCTGCTTCAGATTCTGTGTCTCCCTTGCTCTCTGCCCCTCCCCTGCTCGCACTCTGTCTCATTCTCTCTTTCAAAAATAAACATTAAAAAGCTTTTTTAAGTATATATACATAACAAAAATTTACTGTTTTAACCATTTTTAAGAGTACAGTTCAGTGATTCATACTGTTCAGCAGTTCACACTATTGTACCACCATCATCACCGCCATCCATCTCTAGAATTTATCATCCCAAACTGAAATGCTCATTAAACAAGAATTCCCATTCCCTCTTCCTCCAGGTCCTCGTAAGCACTATTCTACTTTCTGTCTCCATGAACTTGACTATTCTAGGTACCTCATAGAATGGAATCATACACTATTTGTTTTGTCCTTTTGTGTGTGGCTTATTTCACCAAGCACAAGGTCTCCAAGTTTCACCCACATTATAGCATGTGTTAGAAGGTCCTTACTCTTTACGACTGAATCACATCCCCATGTATGGGTCCACCACACAGTTTATCCATCCATCCTTCCATCCATCAATAGCCATTTGGGTTCCCTGGCACCATTTTCTTCTTCTTTTTTTTAATGTTTTATTTATTTTTGAGACAGAGAGACAGAGCACGAGCTGGGGAGGGGCAGAGAGAGAGGAGGAGACACAGAATCTGAAGTAGGCTTCAGGCCCCGAGTTTTCAGCAAGAGCTCAACATGGGGCTTGAACTCACAGACTGTGACCTGAGCTGAAGTTGGACACTTAACCGACAGAGCCACCCAGGCGCCCCCCTCAACCACCTTGGCGCCATTTTCAAGCAGGCTCTCGTTACTCCCTTAATAGGGTCTTATCTTCCTTTAAGTGCTTATCATAGGTTGTAATTCTAATATCAGTTGGTTTCATATCTTGTTTGTTCAATAACTTAATATCTATTTCTCCCACCCCACCCCTGACGACCCTTGTAAGCTCCATGAAGGGGAGGGCATTGCTTTGTTCATCCTTCCATTAACCACCACAGGTCTGGAGTAGTGGGGAACTGATAGGTAATTGTTGAATCACTGAATGAAATAAAATCATTAGGAAACCAGAAAGCCACTGGTCTTCAGAGGCACTCACAGATTCCGTGCACTTATTCAACTATGAAAGAGAACAAATTAATGCAAATGTGCATATGCGCACGCGCGCGCGCACACACACACACAGCTCTCTGGGCACAAATAATTCCCTTTGTAACATGTAAGTCAATCTTGTTGTGACTAACGAGCATTTCCTGTGTTTTCTTCAAGAATGCATCATGTGCAAAAGTAACCTGGGTGTTCAACCAGGAAAAGTAACAAAGTACCGATAAACGCCACAGCAGGGATGAGCATCCTAAGTAAAACATTACAAAAACATTCTGCTAAGTAAAAGGAGTTAATCACAAAGAATAGATGTTGTATGATTCCATTTCTACAAATATCCAGATAAGCAAACACACAGAGCTGGAAAGCACACTGGAGGTCGCCAGGGACTGAAGGGAGGAAGGAACAGGAGGGACCCCTAACAAGTTCAGGATCTCTTTTCCTGGGTGAGGAAAAGGTTCTAAAATGGATTAGGGTAACAGCTACACAATTCTGTAAATTCTTAAAAAGCACTGGATTGGACACTTTGAAAGGAGGAATTGTATGGCAGGTGAAGTATAGCTCCATGAAGCTGTTTCAAAAAAGAACACATATGTGGATGGAGACGGAGGTGGCCTGCCTGCATCCGCGGACTGGGAGGAGCTGGGCTTCGCCAGTGGGCAACGCCCAGCAAGGCGGCATCTCGGGCAGCAGCCCTGGAGGGGCAGCTGGCTTCCTCCTGCACTGAAGACCTCCTTGCCCCACAAACCCTGTGGATTACAGACCATCTTCTTTCCACTAAAGGCCTCTGCTTTATGAAAATCATTCCCTTTTTCTAACACCAGCCCTCTCTGCCCCACCTGCCTGCCATGCCAAAAGTAGGAAGAAGACATGATCTGAAGATAAACAAAGGTAAAGTTCTCGGGACTAAAACTTGTCATAAATATGCACATTTCTGAAGAGCCTCTTTATAACTTCTTGTGAGTGACCTGAACACAGCCCATTGAGTTTACAGCATCTTGAAACTCCGATTTCCGTTGGCGATCCAGGCCCGGCCAAGAAAGTTATCTTTGGCTCCTCTTTCTCTAACACCACCCCCCACCCTCCATCCAATCCACCCGGAAATCCTGCTGGCTCTACCTTTTAAGTATATCCACAACTTTCTCTTTCTCAGACAGCTCACCCAGGTCCAACCCTCCACCATGGCTCACCTAGGTCTTCCTGCCTGGGACCACCACAACCAGAATGACCTTTGGAAAATGCAACCAGACCACAGACCATGCTACTCCAGTGGGCAACATCCTGCACCAACCGCCCCCTCCATCCTGCACAAAGTCAAAGCCAAGGTCCTTATACACTTAGGAAGCCCTGCACGGTGGGGCTCCCCTACCCTCTGCTCTCATCTTCTCCTCCCAGGCCCCTCCACGCTCACAGCTTTGAGAAACAGCCAACCACCTGCTCACCGGCTTCATCAGAGGAATCAGGAGCCAAGCACTGCACACAAGGGCCTCTGCACTGACTCTTCGGTCCCCTTTGCCTAGGACACTCTGCTCCTAGGTCTTCATGGTTCCCCCTCTTGCTGCTGAGTCTTTGCTCAAATGTCACCTTCTCCAGTCAACAAATGCATCCTGTTCCCTTGAACCTTTCCCCCAGGTCCCTCTACCCTGTTCAGCTTCCTCTTTTTATCCCCCTATTACTTGTCTGCAGACATAGCATATCATTTACCTTTACTGCCTTTATTATCTATGGTCTCTCTCCCCTTCTAGAATGTGAGCTGCATGAGAGCAGGCTCGTCATCTACTTGATTCGCTGACAGATGTCAAGCACCGAGCACACAGCATGTGCTTAATATCCATTGGGCGCCCAGCAGGATGGATAAAGGAGGTCTCTGTTTCAGGCCATAAGGCTAAGAAGGAGGATCCAGTGTGTGGAATGACCAAGGAGACAGGAAGTTCCCTAGGAGAACCCAAGAGCATATTTCTTTGACCATGGATCTTGGGAAGGGAGACCAAGAGTTAACCAAGACACAGCTTTAAAAAAGAGTGTCACTTTGGGGGATGCCTGGGTGGCTCAGTCAGGTAAGCATCGGACTTCAGCTCAAGTCATGATCTCACAGTTCGTGAGTTCAAACCCCGTGGCAGGCTCTGTGCTGATGGCTCTGAGCCTGGAGCCTGTTTCAGATTCTGTGTCTCCCTCTCTCTCTGCCCCTCCCCTGCTTGCAGTCTGTGTGTTTCTCTCTTAAAAATACACACACATTAAAAAAAATTTTTTTCCATAAATAAATTAATTAAATAAATAAAGGGTCTGTCCAAGTGATCTCAAAGCACCAGGACACATTAGGTGCCATTTATTCCCTCCTCACACAGTCTGAGGTTCTCCAAAAGACCTTTGAAAACTGTCACCCTGTTTCTCCAAGCAAAAGTCTGATAAAAACATTCTAAATGATCTTCATCAAGTTGAACCAGACAAAGGATCTGATCTGACAGATCAGCCATGTTAGCCCCAATCTCCATTTTGTGGCTGTGTCCAGCATAAGTTAGGAAGATGGAACGTACCCAAAGATGGTGACATTTGGGCTTAGTCTGAAGATTTTTAAAACTTATTTTGGCTAATTTTTAGAGCACAGTATATAAACATAAACTCATATGAGAGTCTGTTGTTCTTTAGAAAATATAGATGAAAATATCTTTAAGCTAGGGGCATCTGGGTGGCTCAGTCAACTGAGTATCTGACTCTAGATTTTGGTTCAGGTCATGATCTCACGGTTCTTGACGAGTCCTACATTGGGCTCCTCACTGACAATGTGGAGCCTTGCTTGGGATTCTCTCTGTCCCTCTTTCAGACTCTTCCCCACTCACTCTAATAAATAAACTCTTGAAAAAAAGATATTTAACCTACTAGACAGACATCTAATCACTTAAGGAAGGCTTCTGGCTTTTATCCTGCCACCTGCATAAGCCACATGGGATCATTCCGCCATTTTAGTCTGTAACTGACCTTTGGCCTTGAAGCTTCCTCTGAAAACCATGATTCTATCCCAAGGTAGAAATCACTCTATCAGGTATTCAATTTTTTAATCATTCAAATATTACACTCTAACCCTCCTTCCACCAAAAAATACATTTGTTTTACTGTATTAAAGTTATTCTGGAAGAAATTTAAGGATTTTTCTCTCTCTACTACAGGAAGTCTTCTCCAGAAGACAGCTATGCTCTGCAGAAGTCTCCAGATTGTGGAGCCAGGTCTTCTAAGCTTTTACACGTGCCCTGGCACAGGGTAGAGTGTCAGCCACACCGTGGACCGGCGTGGTTAGGGCAGCTGCAAGTGAAAAGGAGAAGCGTGTCATGCCCTTCACAAGCCTTCCACGCACCTACAGGCTATTGAAGAGGAAGGTGATTAGGAAGAAATCATTCCTGCCCATCTTAAGCCACTTTCTTTTTTTCTTTTTTTTATTATTTTTTTAATGTATATTTATTTTTGAGAGAGACAGAGAACAAGTGGGAATGGGGCAAAGAGAGAAGGAGATACAAAATCCAAAGCAGGCTCTAGGCTCTGAGCCATCAGCACAGAGCCTGATGCGGGGCTTAAACTCAGAAACTATGAAATCATGACCTGAGCCGAAGTCAGACACTAAACCGACTGAGCCACCTAGGTGCCCCTTAAGCCACTTTCTATAAAAGATAAATCTCACAAAACCAAATAGGATCTCAAAAACTCCTGTGAACAGATAGTCACTTGCCCACATTCATAGTGAGATTATTCACAATAGCGAAAGGTGGACAAGATGCAGGTGTCTGCTGATGAATGAATGGGTAAACAAAATTATGGTATGGGCATGCGCGTACACATACACACAATGATCATTCAGACATGAAAACGAAGCACAAGGAAATTCTGACATCTGCTACCACATGGATGAACCATGAGAATATTATGCTGTGTGACATAAGCCAGTCATGAAAGGACAAATATTGCGTAATGGCACTTACATGATGAACTTGGCCAAATTCATGGAGATAGAGGGACTGAGACTCCTGGGGACGGTGGGAAGGGCGAAATGGGGAGCTGCTGTTTAACAGGTATAATATTTCAGAATGGGATGATGGAAAATTCTGGAGATGGGCAGTGGTGAGGTTTCCCGGTAGCACGAACGTGCTTCATGTCACTGAATTCACTTTTGAGAATGGCAAATTTTATAAATATCTTGTCACAGTTAAAGCAAAACTCCCATGAAATAAACTTCTGCACTAAGATGCGATCATATGGTTCTGGTGCAAATGACACAATACAGATTTCACAATCTCTTCCTTCTGATGAACCCCCCACATTCACCTTGCTTGTGTTATACGCTTCCAGAATTTTTGCTATAGCATTAGCTAGTGCCTGGCTTAGAAGCCCACAGATTTATTCCCAATATGGCGGGTGGTATGGCCAATATTTTCCAGCATGAAATGTACAAAATCTGATCCATCTTCCCACGTATGTGAATATTTAAATCATCCAAGTCAAATGGCTATTTTCTTTTTTTTTTTAATGTTTATTTATTTTTGAAAGCGAGAGATACAGAGCATGAATGGGGGAGAGACAGAGAGAGAAGGAGATAAAATCTAAAGGAGGCTCCAGGCCCTGAGCTGTTAGCACAGAGCCCTATGCGGGGCTCAAACTCACAAGCCGCGAGATCATGTCCTGAGACACCGACTGAGCCACCCAGGCGCCCCAGTTGTCTATTTTCTTATAGAGAACATTAAATGTTTCTTTTAGATCCACAGATCATATACGCGTCTCAGAGAATAGTCTCAGTATTCTCTTACATTCCAAGAAAACAGAGTAAGAACCTGTGTACACGTCACATCACACTTTATAAAATAAATAACGCAGCCAATGCATGGGCGCTTCCTTAACCTTGAGAATGGACAGTTGGAGCCGATGTAGGAACAATACTTGGTGCCTGAGGAGTTCCAAGGAGGATATTTCAGCTCAACTTGAGAAAAGGTTAGCAAACTGATTTCAAATGCTGCCTGTTCTAAATCAAACAAACCTCTACTCCTGCAAAACAAAAGCCACTCAGCAAAGAGACAAAGCCATCAACTGAGGGCCCTGTAAATAAAGCCCAGGGATACTAGCCAAAGGTCAGGCTACACATGTACTCAACACAGAAGGGACAGGAGTCTCAGTCACACCAAGGGGAGGTGGCCATCGACACAGAAAGGCTGCCCGGGACAAGGGTGGCCTCGGCTGCCCCAGGAGTCAGTGCCCTTTCCCAGTCAGAGAGCAAGCTTCCAGGCCCCGCTCTGCAAATTTGCGGTCTTGGAGACCGATATGAACCTGGAGCTTCAGAGTCAGAAGCGAGCTGGGCCATCCTCCAGGGTCCTAGGCAACCTTCCGTCCTTGCAAGGAGGGACAAGGTCCAGAGCAGAGAGAAAGAGAACACGGGGGTCTGCTTTCTCACCAGGAAGGAAAGAAAAACTAAAACCCCCCAGCTCAGGCCCCTCTGCGATCAGCACAGACTTCCATGAAGCCGGGAGGAAATCCTAGGACAGTCCCGGGACAAGAAGTTCAAGGTATTTTCACAGCGAATCAATGCACAGGACTGTACCAAGGGTCTCCGTTATTAGCAAAGCTTCCCGGACACCCCAGATGAGAAACAGTTGCAGAGAGCACTGATCCTTTAGGGAAGAAGCAGGCTTCAGCTCGTGAGTGTTGAGTATTGAACAGGGAAAAGTAATTATTTATTTATTTGTTTAGGAAACAGAGAAGCTGAGGGAGAGGAAAGAGATAGGAAGTTGGGGGTGGGGGGTAAAGTAGAAACAGAAGTGCTCTGGACATCCCAATGGCCTCCACTGTGCACCCAGCACCTCCCGGCTGTGACTGAGTGGACCTGTCCCCAGGCCACGGAGGACCCTCTAACACCATGCTGTCCCTGGACACCTGTGGCCCAGAACTCAAGCTCTGCGTGTGGAGGCTCGGCATCTCACCCCCACCCTAGGGAACTTTTTCTCGCCAGTGCTCGGTGCAATATGTTTGCTAAATAAATACAAACGCGCAGAGAGATTCCTGCTTCCTGCACAGTTGAAGAGAAGGCAATTGCTGGATGAGCAATAAATATTTACTGAGTGATTTCCATGACAACGCAACAGTAATATCAACGACTCCTTTTTATGGAGGCCTGGGCCGAGCTAAATTCAGCAAAATTCTCTCACTTGGAACTCATCACACAACCCCCTGAGGTACTGTTATTATTATTCCATTTTACAGATTAAAAAAGAAAACTGTCAGCTAAAAGGATTAAGTAACTTGCTCTAGGTTATACAGCTGAGAAGGCAATGAAGCCTGGATTGCAAGCTAGGTCAAAGGACTCCAAAGCATATGTCGCCAACTTCTATTTTCCTGCTGCCTCTGTGCTCCATGCGCCCTGGGACCCGTTATCAAACATACTTCCCATGGAGGATGTTTTGGAAACAAGTTATTTTAAAAAAAATTTTTTTTAATATTTATTTTTCAGAGACAGAGATAGAGCGTGAGCAGGGGAGGGGCAGAGAGAGAGAAGGAGACACAGAACCCCAGCTGTCAGCACAGAGTCTGACGCGGAGCTCAAACCCATGAACCGTGAGATTGTGACCTGGGCTGAAGTCGGACGCTTAACTAACTGAACCACCCAGGCTCCCCTAGAAACAATTTACTTAAAAGTACAATGCAGTTCAGAGTATTAGGAAAAGTACTAATGTATTCCTAGATGATCAGATAGTAATTCCTCTGTTTTTTAAGAATAAGAACAAGAAACAAGACTGTTTTATATATACATGCTTTCTAGACTCTTCCTCCACCGTGTCAGGTTCCACATAGGACCTCAAAAGATCTTAGACTGGGCATTCTTTGTAGACAGGCACAGGGCTGAGATTCAGGAGTAACTTGGTAAACAAAATAAAGGATAAGCGATCTTTTTGTGTTATTAAAACTCTACAGCAGCAAATTAATTTTTACTTATCTTAATAAGTAACAAAACACAGATGTTATGAATACAATTAGTCTCACTGAATGATGCCAACAAACACCTGAAAACTCTCACACCTCCCTCCTCCTCCCCCTCCCCCCCACATATTTAGACAGAAAGAGACTTCCCAGGAGACAAATCTAGGAGCAAATATAGAAGCAAATCTAAAATTCAATGCTTAAGAGACTTTAAAAGCACCTTTCTTTAGACATATGTGACATATATGGACCCCGCAAAACTCGTCCTGGACACTAGAAAGCAAGTTCCTCTGCATTCACAAGAGTGCAGGCTTCTTTGACAACAATGAAACTAAAGAGTAAAGGGAAGTGGTAGATTCGAATCTCCCCAGAGCTAGAAGGATCACCTGGATTTCATGAATGCTGTTTATGAAAAACTAAAAAGGAATTCAAACTAGCAAGGCAATATTAAAAATACACTAAGCATCTGGGCATTATACTATCTTTAAAATACAGTTTAATGAAGAAAATAACAAAACATCAAACACCTGCTGTGTATAAGGGACATTCACCTGTTCTGCCATTGAATTCTCCCAACAACCAAAGGAAGTTGAAAATATTTTTTTCTTAATAAACTGAGGTTCAGAAAACTTAGGAATTCACCCAATTGAAAAAGTTAAGTAAATATTGGGGTCCCTGGGTGGTGCTGTCGGTTAAGCGTCCAACTCTAGGTCTTGGCTTAGGTCATGATCTCATGGTTCTCGAATCCTATGTCCGGCTCTGTGCTGACGGCGAGGGACCTGCTTGGCATTCTCTCTCTAGCCCTCTCTGTCTGCCCCTCCCCCAGCTCATATGCACACATGCTCTCTCAAACTTTAAAAAACAAAAGTAAGTAAATATAGTAAAAATAAATTCTAAAAGTCAAATACAATTTAAAATAACTGAAACCTGTGGGACTCTAAATCCACTGTTCCTTGCTTTAGAAGGAAGAAAATGGAAGGAAGAAAGGCCACAGAAGAAGACTAGAGACCGATCTGATCAGTGCCATGAATGCTTAGGACTCAGAGACTGCAATCCGGGTGAAACATGGGACCGGTACTAAGCTTGCTTTACTGCACAGACATCCTTTTGTTAGGCCATTTACTTTACCAAAACATTATTGGAAAACGTCAATTTAAAAACTTAAAATTAGGGGCTCCTGGGTGGCTTACTCGTGGTTGAGCATCTGACTTCAGCTCAGGTCATGATCTCATGGCTTGTGGGTTCCAGCCCAGCTCAAAGTCTGGAGCCAGCTTCAGATTCTCTCTCTCAAAAACAAACATTAAATAAAAGTAAACAAATAAAAACAATATTTTTAAAAAGTCTCCTAGCTCTGTGACTGTCAAGAACTGCACACTGGCGGTTTCCTTAAAATAAAAATCCAGAAGGAAAGCTCCAAGGTGGCCAGAGCGGCCCTCGCACCGATGGCATTTGGTGTTCACGAATTTTAAGCTACATGAGCCTTGTTTGGCCCGCAGCAATCACCGAGAATTACCAACGCACAGCCACCCAGAAAATAACGAATGAAGAACATGGTGAAGGTTTCTTACCTAAAATGAGCACAAGGACATAATGAAAGTCATTAAGAAAATTCAGAGAGTAACTGCAGGCAGACTTCCCTCCCCAGAAAGAAATCGGCTAATAAACATTAATTATCTTTTGCACCGTGTAATGATTTATAATGGGTTCAAATGAGGCCTTCACCGATGGGCCCAGGATTAATGAATGGCATTTTAGGTCTAACACAGAAGTAGCCCTGAGACAATGA
This sequence comes from Suricata suricatta, assembly GCF_006229205.1. Taxonomy (NCBI): domain Eukaryota; kingdom Metazoa; phylum Chordata; class Mammalia; order Carnivora; family Herpestidae; genus Suricata; species Suricata suricatta. The sequence goes on along the minus strand of NC_043713.1, from coordinate 17,070,054 downwards.
AAATTAGGACGTCTACTTCACAGTCTGTGTCCTCTATTTTACGTGACTGTGTATTTACGATCACTGGAGATTTTATCACACGTTTTAGTTTTTGTTCCTAAGAGCAGTCAGCCCTCCTCGATAACCTACGGTGTGCCTGGCGATCTCCAGCACTCGGTCTGTGTTGTCTCATTCAATCCTCAAGGAGCAGAGGCAGAAATCGATAGACCAGGAAGGTGGGAGAGAATCTTTTCTCAAGCCAGCAGGGCAGGCAGTTTCCGGGAGGGGAGCTCGGGCGGCGTCCGGAGCTCCCCGAGAAGGACTCGGAGCCCTCCGGGGGCACCGCGGGCAGGCCGCAGGGGCCAGGTGGGGCTGACCGCGGGGCTCGCTGGGCGGAAACGGGGCCCACTCGCCCCTTGCTCGCGGTGTCAGCTCTCCTCCCGGGTTCCGCGCATCCCCTACAGCGGTCTCGAACTCGAGTTCCGAGCCGCGTTCCGGGACCAGGCGCGCACACCCCCGTCGGAGAAGTTGGGTTGACAACGGAAAGCTTCTCTTTCACTTGGGGGGGGTGTGGGGACGTGGGGGGTGACAACACTCGCCATTCTCCGCAACCTTCCCCCGCCCCTCTGCGCGCACACCGGCGGAGCCACAGCGCTCTGGGCATCCCACCGGGGAGGGAAGGAGATGGCCTGTGACAGGGCTGGCGGAGACGATGCTGCCATCGCCGGGTGGGGGGTCCCTCTTCCGCATCCCCTCCCAACCTGAGTGAAAGCTCGCGGAAGATGCCAGGAGGGTGCCCGGTCCTGCGGTGGCCGCGGCCAGACAGTCTCGCCCTCCATCCCTCCGCGCAGGTGCGCCCTACGGTCTTTTCCAGACACGTTGGCATCTGCTCCCAAAGGGGGAGCCAGCGGAACCCGGCCAGGGAGACTTCCAGAGGGACGGCGGACACTGCAGGGAAGCCGGCGGCACTCCCCAAGTCCCACGAGTCCTGCCAGGCTTGCCCCTCGAAGCTTAACCCCGGACATGTGCGTGACCAACCCAAACGATCCGAACGCCACCTGCGAGCTCCCTCGCCTCCCCGCAGGTGAAACCCCACGGACGTCCCCGCAGCTCTGCCTGCCCGGCCAGCGGTGCCTCCCCATCCCCGAGGCCGAGGCGGCTCCCGGGACCCCCTCCTACATCCCACCAGGGCGGGCTCCGGAGCCCGAGGGTGCGGACAGCTGCTGCCACCGCATCCCCGGTCCTGGGAGTCGGCCCGCGCCCGGGCGGCCAGGGGACCTGTGGGACAGCGCGGGGCCGGCTGGGTGGGGAGAGTTGGGGGCCCCTCCTTACCTGGCGCTCGCTGGCTCCCGCTGGGACATCCGTCGGGTGCGCGCCCCTCCGCGCGCTCGCTGCACACCTGGCGGTAGTCGCCGCCACCACCGGCCCCAGCCCTGGCCACCGCGCTAGGGCTTCATGGCGCACGGGGCTGGCCCGGGGCCCCGGGAAGCGTGTCCGGTTGGCGGCGGCTCCTCCGGCTCTCGCCTCTCGCCAATGGCTCCCCGCCTTCCCCCGCCCCGCGTCCGAGCGCCCGTCCTCTGCGGCCGCCCTTTTCCCTGGGCTCCCCGGGACCGGCCAAACTGGTTTCTCCGCTCCGGGGTGGTGCCTCCAGTCTCTCACTGGCGGCCGCGGCCGGGGCTGGGGCTGGGGGGCGGGCCCGGCCGTCTGCCCTCCCTTTGTCCCTCCCGGGGGCGGAGAGGGGCTGGACGGCGAGCCCCAGGGCTGGCACACGCGGCCCCGGTCCAGCCCCGCGCCCTCCGTGCGCCCTGGCGGCAGGTGGGCACCCTGGAGGTGCCCCGAGCGCGTCCCCTGCCTCGCCTGCCACTTGGCGGCTGCGGTCGCAATCTGCTCCTCCGGCGCTCCCGCCTCCCGGGGGGCCGCGCCAGCCACCCCGCCCCACCAGCCTCGCGTCACTTTCCCGCCGCCCTCGGCTGGCCTGGCCGCCGCCCGGGGTCTGTGACCTCGCCAGCCCGGAAAGCTGGCCGAGCCGCGGCTCGCCTGGGACCTGACCCCCCTCGGTAAGGGGAGGTGTACCCTTTCGACGCCAAGTCACGTTCCAGGACTGGTCACAGAATGCGGTACACCGCGCGGAGAGTGGGGCAGGGGACTGCGCCAAAAGACCTGGAGAAACTTACCTGTAGTCGCAGCAAGCAGGCTTTCTCGGCTGAGACCTAACTCCTTTGCCTTTGGGGGTTTGAGGTCCAAAGCAGCCAAGGTGCAGCAGGTCAGTGTCAGGAGTAGGTGAAATTTTGGACTCGCTTGCGTGGCTGGTAGCAGGCGTCTGGGCTTGCCTCCTTGACGGTACATATACATCACGCTCTTTACACTGGAAACTCTGCTCTGCGGAATTTCTAGGAGTCACTAAGGAGAACATGTCACTAAGGAGAATGGAGGAAAGTCAAAGATGAATCAAAACGTTTGCTTAAAATGTAGTAGGGGAGACAGACCTTAAATGAATATTAGTTACCTGCAGATCAGAGAGGTTCAGGCCGCCTGAGAGTTCAGACACCTGGGGGCCTTAAGGAGGCCCCCACGTGGGTGTCTTCTCTGACGAGGCCATGCTTAAGAAGGACTTCAGAAATCTACACTTTTAGGATTCAGAGTTATACAGAGAAAATATTCAAAGAGTAGTTAGTCCACGAATTTGATCTCCAGGTATGTGAAAGTGTGAACTATTTGTTAAACCCTAGATTACCCTGCACTTGTTTTTCATTAGTCACACTTAAAAAAAAATCTCTACATGCGATGTGAGGCTTGAACTCAGAACCCACAGACCAAGTCTTGATTTTTGCCTAGGTGGAGTGGTCAGTCATTCAATTTCTCTGGGCCTCAGTTTTCTCGTCTACAAATGAGACTGGACCAGATTATCTCAAATGGGTCCTTCCATTTTCTAAACCCAACACCAGAGGAAAGGTACAAAAGCCAGAAAATATAGGGGCACCGGGGTGGCTCAGTCAGTTAAGCATCCGACTTCAGCTCAGGTCATGAGCTCGTGGTTCGTGGGTTTGAGTCCCACATCCAGCTCTCTGCTGTCAGTGCAGAGCCCGCTTTGGATCCTGTCTCCCTCTCTCTCTGCCTCTTTCTCTCTTTCACAAAAATAAACATTAAAAAAAAAAAAAGAAGAAGAAGAAGGGGTGCCTGGGTGGCTCAGTCAGTTAAGCATCTGATTTCAGCTCAGGTCATGATCTCATAGTTCGTGGATTTGAGCCCTGCATCAGGCTCTGTGCTGAGCACTAGCTCAGAGCGTGGAGTCTGTCTTCTGATTCTGTGTCTCCCTCTCTCTCTGACCCTCCCCTGCTCACACTGTCTCTCTCTTTCAAAAATAAGTAAAACACTAAAAAAAAAATGTTTTTAAGGAAGATGCCAGAAAACATAGGACCCAGTGAGTTACAAGGGGAAGACCAGTTGGCTGACAGTTCAGTGGTAATACTTAAGGCTAGAGAGAGAATTAGGGCCTAGAAGCCTCTGCAGGCTGGTTAAGGGGTTTAGGCTTCCTTTTGATAGCACCTGCAAACCGCTGAGAGCTGATGATCACAGCTGTGACATGATCCAGGCTGTGTTTTAGGGAAAGTAAGGAGGCCAGTTTGGAAGAAGGCTCAGGTGGGGGCACCACTTAGGAAGCTAGGAAAGCAACAAAAGGCAGGCCTGAAATAGTCACCAGGGGAAGGAAAAAAGGAGGAACTTTCAGGGACAGCAGCAGGAGAAGTGACAGGGCACAGAGTGGCCAGATTCTGCAACGGACTGGCAGCCTTTGTGGCAGCACAAAGATGAGCCATGTTCTCCAGACCAGGGGCTGACATTAGTAGGGGCAACAGAGTCAGAAGGAGGGAGGCCGTTGCAGAGGGTTCTGCCCCACTAGGAGAAATGCCAATAAACCCAAAAATGAGGAGAAGACTGTAGACTAAAAGAAGGGTCCCTTTCTTCCTGCAGATTTATCAGCAGGCGCTCAATCTAAGCAAACATCCCATGGAGGAGAGACTACACAAAGACACATCCAACCCACACCTGCGCTCAGATCAGATAAATAACATTGCTACGGCTGCGTTTTACACTCTTGTGTAGAAACTGAAGCTTTCAGGCTAGTTGGTCTCTCTCGCAGACCACAGGAGTGGAGAGTGGGGAGAGGGGTGGATAAAGGCACATCGTGGGGGAATGTTTCAAAGATTCATTCATTTAACAGTATTACATAGTAGGCACGGTTCTAGCTGCTCGGATATGTCAGTGAACCAATCAGGCAAATTGTATCAAAGATGACAAATGCTTTGAAAAAATAGAGGACTGTCTAAGAGGGGGCCACTGAGGGAGAGTTCTAGCATCCTGTAAAAGTACTACCCTTTGACCTTTATCCTATTTTATTTTATTTAAAAAAAGTTTAATGTTTATTTATATTTGAGAGAGATGGACAGACAGAGTGTGAGTGGCGAAGGGGTAGACAGAGGGAGACACAATCTGAAACAGGCTCCCGGCTCTGAGCTGGCAGCACAGAGCCTGACGTGGGGCTCGAGCCCACGAACTGTGAGATCATGGGCTGAAGGTCATGCGAGACCCCAGTCCAAGTCAGAAGCTTAACCAACTGAGCCACCCAGGCGCCCCAACCTTTATCCTATTTTAATACTATAAGCTGCTTTGAATCTTCCTAAATTGCATATTGAACATTTTCCAAATGTTCTCCCACATGATAGAATTCTAAGATGCCCCTCAAGTTCTATATCTTGATCTAGGTGATGGTTAGAGAAGTGTATACATATATGAGTTCATCCACCTGCACACTTAAGATTTGTACATTAAAAAATAATACAGATAGAGCAGGGTTAAGAGATGAGGAGTGGGAGAATGAGTTGCAATTTTAAGCAAATGGCCAAGGTAGGCTTCGTGAAGAGAGTTGGATTTGGAAAAGACTTGTAAGAAGGCGAAAGAGTTTCATCTGAGGTGAAAGAAATTATTTGAAAACTCATTTCACCTAGAACCCACCACACAAAGGCATGTTCAAACTTTGTCCTACTGAATTTCCCTCCCATAATGCTTTCCGGGTCACTGAGAAGGCGACTCTCAGAACGTGTTGGCTACTGTTGCTGATACAGGAAGTAGCTCAACTCTGAGTCCTGACTTTTGTCCCCTCTGAGAGATCCATGCCAAATTTCAGGGTGCCTTGTCAGGTCAATCCCTGAAAGTGTTTCATGCGTGCAACCAAGTTGATTTGGAAATGTATCTTACATGAGTCACCTCTTTGTCCTAGCAGCAGCCCTGATTCCTTCAGCCTCTGGGATTCTTAGCAAACCCCGATGGGACTACACAGCATTCTGGGTTTTTAATTTTTTTTTTATGTTTATTTATTTTTAAAAGGGGAGGGTGTGGGCAGAAAGAGAGGTAGACACAGAATCTGAAGCAGGCTCCAGGCTCTGAGCTGTCAGCACAGAGTCTGATGCGGGGCTCAAACTCATGAACTGGTTGAAGTCAAATGTTGAATCGAATGAGCCCCCCAGGTGCCCCAGCATTCTGGTTTTAGTTAGAAACCACTCCCATTCAGCAACTAACACCTTACCTTGCAAGGGGAAAATAATTCCATGCTGGGGAAAAGAATGAACAGAAACAGTCATTTCTAAATAAAGATGATGATGCTTTTCAGATTTTGTAGTTCTCAATCTCCTTTATTTCTTTTTCTTTCTTTTTCTTTTTTTTCCCTTTTCTTGGCAACACTCCTATGCATTTCCATGATGTGGGTAGGAAAGCTGGGGAGGTTGCCAAAAGATCTAGCTCAGTTTTACTGAAAATTCATGTCCTAGGATTTTTTTCCTACACGATATGAGCTAAAGAATAAAAGCTGTATTTAAAGGGAGGTGATACTGCCGGTATTCAATTCTTCACTAAGCTCAGTGGTCCTTTAAGCGAAAGCACTTAAAGCCAGCGGAAAGGTATTCATGCCACGCTAGGTGCTATTGTAACCCATGCTTGGCAGTCAAGATTAACACAGTCGGGAGATAAATTCTTCCTAGCCATTTTCTAGACGTGCTCCAGAATTTTAAACATGATAAGAAGGTACCTCTTAGGTGAGCCTGTCTTTACAATAAGCGAAATTAGAACCTTCAAATAATCTGCCCCACTCTTTTAAAACAGATATAGATGGCATAATCTGTTGTCTCTGCACAAGTAATTTTCCAAATGCCTTCTGATTTATAGGCTTCCCACCTCCTTTACTACTTATTGACTTATTTTTTCTGACCAACACTTTAAATCAAAAATTTGATTGCAAAAGAAACCTCCAGGTAACTAAGTGTGTCTGTTATTTTGTCACTCACTATTCATGCTCAACCTGCAAAAGGTGTTTGGGGACATATTATTCCTCAGCACATTATTAAAGTTCATGTCTCTTTCTTTCATGTTCATAAATATGTAAATTTATAGCGTTAGTCCATGGTTATTTTTTTTTCTACAAAATGAGTTAAATTACCTACGATCTCTCTGTATGAAAATGTGATTGATGACCATCACATTGAACTGAGTTGATAACACTAAACTTAATTCGTATAGTTAATCAATTATTTCCCAGATTGCCTTGTGACCATTGTTAGTATAGGTAGCCATGTTTTTACATGATCATACGAAAATTGTATATATTATCTTGTGCTATTTTCATCATTTACCGTCTATGTCACGAAAACAGTTCACTTTCCCAACGGCATCCCTCATTGTTTGCGACCTAAACCCCCATATTGCAAGTTGTTGGCCGTTCCCTAAATTCTAAATAGCACTTGATGTCGCCTCTGCTTGAAATGTCCTCCTCAGGGCACCTGGCTGACTCAGCTGAGTGTCCGACTCTTGATCTCAGCTCAGGTGTTGATCTCAGGGTCATGAATTCAAGCCCTGTGCTGGGTATGGAGACAACCTAAAAAAAAAAAAAAAAATCTTCTTCATTTATCTCTCTGGTCTCCATCTCCAAAGTAACTCTGGGGAAACCTTGCCCCCCACATTCCCAGACAGTAGTTTCCAGAGCATAAGGAAGCCTTTATCCCATTGTATTTTAACTGTTTACCTGTAATCATTCCCCACTGCACTGTGAGCCCTTTGAGATCCAAGACTGGGTCCTTTACTTCTTGGTTTCTCTTGGCACAGAACATTGGCCTGGCACCCTTTGTGCCTGTTAATTCTCGTGGAATGGTCTATATAGTCGTCATTCTCAATAGTTGCATTTTCTTCTGCTGATGATTTATTTAATCATTGCTACTGTTGAATATTTCATATTCTGGCTTCCAGAAATATCTGACCAGCAACAATCTACCACTATTTTAAAGGTTTCTAAACAACTTATGTCTTTCTGGTTCTTATTATTTAGTAGGTTGTGATTTGCCCCCCTTTACTTACTTCTAGAACTGGTGTGTCTCCAGCATAAGAAAAGTTTGTGTTGTATTAGATCTAGGACATGATTAAGCCTTTGTGACCATCACTGGAGCAATAGGAAGAAGGATGTTCAAAGTCTTCCATAAAGTTAGAGCAGCCTGTGCTGTGTATCAGCGCTGCCTTTCGAATTTTCCTAAACTGCCAGCTGGCATGAACGGTTCTCTCTCCCAATTAAGGAAAAGTTAGTTAAATGCAGAAACAAAACAGTAAGGAAAAAGTCTTCATTGATCACATTGCAAAAGACAAAAAAAAGTCTGGAATTGCACTGCATTGACAGCGTTTATGGGGAAACAGGCCTTCAAAAGCTGTCTGTGGTTGTAAACAAGGTGCAACTTGTTTGGGAGGAGATTCAGAAACATGTATCAAAACATACGTGCCTTGTGCCCCAAGAACTGGGTCTAGGGATTTATCCCAGAGATATATTTGAGCATTTACACAAAGGTAAGTATACATAAATATTTATTACACCATGTTTTTCACTGCAAATGACCAGAGGTGGCCTCAATATCCATTAAGAGAGATTGCATCCTTACAATGGGATAATAATCAGACTTTTTAAAAACAAATTAGAGAAATCTAGGGGCATCAGGGTGGCTCAGTCGGCTAAGCATTTGACCTCAACTCAGGTCATCATCTCACAGTTTGTGAGTTTGAGCCCTGCATCGGTCTCTCTGCTGTCAGTGCGAGCCCACTTAGGATCCTCAGTCTCCCTCTCTCTCCACCCCTCCCCCATGCGTGCACATGCTCTCTCTCTCTCTCTCAAAAATAAGTAAACATTAAAAAAATTTTTTTAATTAGGGAGAACTACTTGTGTTGCTGTTTGGAATATTTCCAAGACTTATCGTTATACAAAAATGCAAGGTACAGAAGAGTATGTGCATGTAAATAAAATATATAGTGTGATGTTTAGAGGTGGCCTCCATTTGTGCAACAGAGTAATAATACTCATGGGTGTTGTATACGTGTGATAGATGCATAGATACATAGAGAGGTGACCTTGAAGGATGCCCAAGAAATGCTTAACAGTTCTCATCTCAATGAAGGAAACTAAGTTTTCACAAATGTCTTTGTACCATTGAATTTTTTTTTATTATGGTCCTGTATAATTTTAAACTTTGACTTAGTTTGGTCAAAGTAATGAAGACTTATAGTGTAAAATTTTTTTTTAATGTTTATTCATTTTTGAGAGAGAGACTGAGTGCAAGTGGGGGAGGGACAGAGAGAGAGGGAGACACAGAATCTGAAGCAGGTTCCAGGCTCTGAGCTGTCAGTACAGACCCGGATGCCGGGCTTGAACCCATGGGTTAGGAGATCATGACCTGAGCCAAAGTCAGATGCCCAACTGACTGGGCCACCTAGGTGCCCCAATAAATATCTATAGTTTAAAAACAGAAATAGTACTACAAAGTTGCAAATGAAAGTCAAAAATACCCCTATGCCACCGTTTCTCTTGCTCAAATGCTGTTCTCAAAGATAATCATTTTTAAACTTTTTGTTGGTTCTTGCATTTTCTTTCATCATACCAATAACATGCTTATACTGCCATTTCTGATGTTTTCTGTCTTAGACATCATCGACGGACTTCCTGCTATGGAGGAGGAGGAGTTAACTGTCATGCACCCTATTCCCAGCACAACTACACACCCACACATCTACTCACCCTCTCTCCCACCATAATTAATTAGATTGCCATTTATAATTGAATGGCATTCAGTGGATACATCATCGACTATGGAAATAACATTTGCAACTAAGCCACATGGTTAGGCTCAATTCTATGATTCCATTTCCTTCCTCATAAAGTTTTGGGTTTTGACCTGGGTTAATTATTGCCTCCCCATTTCCCTCATTTTCTACCCCTGCCTTCTTCCTACCATTAATTCTGTCCTCAAATTGCTCACATAACCAAAAAGCTCCTCTTAGGATAGTACAACACATGACTTACGAGTTTACATCCTTCATCCTTGGGACACCCCTGCTGGAGCCCTCTGTCCCCTGCTCCGTTGTGAATAGACCGCTGTCCTGTGGATCTCCCTTCACTCTCCTCCTGACACTTCCTGTCCCTTCACATTTTCTTTTTTGTTGGACTTGCCAATTCTGGTGGAACACATTTGAAAAAAAAAAAAACATGAGAGAGGAACATTTTGAGGCTTACCATGTCAGGATGGCCTCAGTGTTCTGGAATACAAATGGGTTGTTTTATCATTATCAGCGTCGTCAAACCTCTAAGTGTCCGGAGGTAGAGGATCCATGGTTTAATTCGTAGCTCAGTGATTCTGTCAGAGCCCAGGTACCTCTCATTCTTCCACTCCGCTTTCATCACAGTGGTGTCTACAGCAGCTAGCTCTCTTCATTTGCCGGGGAGTGGCTACGTGGCCAATCCCAACTCAGCGGAAGGCTGGGAGAATGAATACATGGCATTCTCAGCACCCACTGTGGGAACTGGCTCTGTCAGTAGGGATGGAGGCTTGGGGGAGTAGCTGGTGGACCAGCAATCCACAGGGCCTGTACATCGCCACAGCTGGAAATGTTTTATTCTACTTTCATAGTTTGGCTGGGTATAGAATTGGAGGTTGGAAAGCACTTCTTAGAATGTTGAAGAGGATGTTTCATTAGAGTCTAGATTCCATGGCGGCAGTTTGGATGTTTAAGGTTATTCCAAGTCCCAGCTCTTTGCAGGTGATCAGCTTTCCACATCTGGGAAGATTTTTCTCTGGTTCCACACTTTTACTGGAAGGTGTGTTAGTACAGAACTCCAAGCTCAGTCTCTCAGCCTCCAGTACCTCACCCCAACCTGTCCCCATTGTCTTTTATCATATACAAATTGGACCTAAAACCAATGCTTACCTTTGACAACCAGAATGGGTAACCTTATATATTAATTCATAGACAGGTGTCAAGAGCTTGAATACTCTAATGAGCTTACCTTATACCAAAATATAGGCCTTCATGGTTTTCAGGATTTTTATCCCAAATGAATGGGTAACAAGTGGTAATTTCAGAATAACAGCTGATGTTTAAGAAGTTCATATTTTGGGGGGTGTCTGTGTGGGCTCAGGCGGTTAAGCATCCAACTCTTGATCTGGGCTCGGGTCATGATCTCACAGTTCAGGAGGTCAGGCACATTGTTGGACTCTGTGCTGACAGTTCATAGCCTGCTTGGGATTTTCTTTTTCTGCCCCTCCCCCACTCACATGCATGCATATATGTGTGCGCTCTCTCTCTCTCTCTCTCTCTCTCTCTCAAAATAAATAAACTTTAAAAAGGGTTCATATTTTTTTTACTCTGCCAATCATATTTCCTAATTGGCTTCTTTCTTTCTTTTTCTTTCTTCCTCCCTCCCTACTTCCTTCTCTCTCTCTCTCTTTCTTTCTTTCACATTTAGATCACTGATACACTTGGAATTTATGTCTTGTGTATGACATCAAGTATTACTCTAACTTTATTTTTTAAATGGCTAACCAGACATTTCAGCATCATTTATTTAAAAGCCAACATTTGCCTCAATGATTTAAGATGACACTTTGTCAAATACTAATCAGACCATTGCATCTGTCTCTCTTTGGTTGCCGTTTTGCCTCTGTATACCAGCACCACACTGTGTGAATTAGAAAGTCTTTCTAGTTTTATCTGATATCTGTTGAGGCCCGTCCTTTCTCACAGCTTTGATTTACTTCCTCCCCCAGCCTTTTGTAGATATAATGAACATCTAATATTGTATACGTTTCAGATGTGCAGTAGGATGATTTGATACACATACATATTGTGAATTATTTACCAAAATGGTCAACTAACGCAAATTTCCCCTCTTTTTAAATTTTTTTTAAGTTGGGTATCAAGAGAGGGTTGAAATATGCTACATACCTCTGTTCAAAGACACTACACATGTTGGTGATACAAAGCACATTCTTCTTCTCACTGTACCAACAGTGGCCAGAGAGTGTTTGTCATACACATCACAATGACTTATACTCTGATGCCTCTGATACATCTTGCTGCTTTAATCCCCAAGCTTATTGGGAGGATGAGGAACTGTTCACTGAAAAGCACTTCGGCAGAGCTCTGTCTCCTAATTAGTACAGGACTAAGGCTTTGGTTTTGTGGTCGTATTTCCTTTCACGTTTTCTTGCGGAACAGGATTTGACTAGTACCATGGAAATGGCACCTGAGGTGACAGAAAAACATCTAGCCTGTGTTTCCCCAGTATGACCCTCACCTGCTCGTGCAGAATTCCACAGATTCCTCCTAGAACTCAGCTCCCAGAAGTCAGCTCATGAGACCTCATAGCTCAGGCAAAGTACCAGGAACACCCCCCATTTCTTTCCTGCTGCTGTCACTGGCTGGAAATCTACTGCACCCACCAAGAACTGCTGTCATCTATCAGAGGCACTGTAACCCCCAACACCCTGGAGGTCACAGCAAAGAAACCTGTCCCTGTGTCTCTAGAAAGCGAAGGAGAAATGTAATCACGGGGGAAACGCCTCTCCTCTCTCTGCCTTATTCTGCTCTCAGGAGGGTTGGGCACTGACTTGTGGACTCTAATATCTCGCAGCATTTTCATTATTATTGTTTTCTTTAGCATTTAAAAATTTTTTAATGTTTATTTTTGAGAGAGAGAGATTGAGAGAGAGAGAGAGAGAGAGAGAGAGAGAGAGAGAGAGAGAGAGAGTGGGAGAGGGGCAGAGAAAGAGAGAGACATAGAATCTAAAGCAAGATCCAGGCTCTGAGCTGTCAGCATAGAGCCCTATGCAGGGCTTGAACCCATAAGCTGTGAGATTGTGACCTGGGTCGAAGTTGGATGCTTAACTGACTGAGCCACCCAGGCACCCCACTAACAGCATTTTTAGAACCCCAGGACAATTCCTAAGGACAAGGGATAGAGTTAAATAACAAAACTTATACTACCCTCAGGACAACTTTATCCTCTACATTATTAGGGACTTGACAGTACATAAAGCTGCTGTTCCAACCTCTCTTTCCTGAGGATGAGGACGTTCCCAAGATGCTCCTCACATCCTCCTGCACTGAGAATTCCGAATGACTTCCCTTCCCCCAGGCACTAATGAAAATAAATGCCAGGATTTAGAATACTTGGCAAGATATATAAATTATCGATAATATATATATATAAATAAGCATCCTAGCACTTAAGTCCTGTACAAGTGTATGTCCTCTGACTCACTGAAAATAATTTAATTTCTCAACAATTAAATGTTGGCAGGAGATTAGCTGCTACGCTGCTGGTCCTAGCAGTGCTGTGTGACAGCAAGCACAGAGCAGTGGTTTTCAAACTTTTTTTTTACACAGTTTTCTTTTTTTAAAAAATCATAATACCTTAAAGCAGGAATGTTGTGTGAGGTATTGACCCGTGGCTGGTCCCCCATGAAGCTAATGGTACTCAGACTTCAGGAACCCTCAAAGACCTTATGCCTAATTGTGTATTTTTACTTTTTTTGTAGTTTTTTTTTTTTGTTTTACTAGAACCCACCCCTCTACCCACTGTACAGACTTTACACTTTACCATAACACCTGGTCCCACTCCTGGGCAAGCCCTAGAGTGGGACTTTGCTCTAGAGAACAAAATGAAAAACAACTTAGAAGTACCTGTCTGGCTCAGTCAGTTGAGCGAGGACTTCGACTCTGGTCATGATCTCACAGTTCATGAGTTCAAGCCCCACGTCGGGCTCTGTGCTGACAGCTCAGAGCCTAGAGCTTGCTTCGGATTGTGTGTCTCCTTCTCTCTCTCTGCCCCTCTCCTACTTGTGCTGGGTCTCTCTCTTTCAAAATTAAAAGAAACATAAAAATATTTAAAACGAATTACACAAAATAACAACCTGTAAGGTGGCACAATTCCTGGGCTAGGAATCAGGAGAGAGGGTCTGAGGCTTGCGCCTGCCACAGGCCGTTTGTGTGCCTCAGTCAGGACACCTGACCTTTCTCAGACTGCGTTTCATCACATGTCAAATGGGTGTGTGTGACCTGATGATCATCATTCAAAACCAAAAGCTTTTTAATAAATTTTTAAAGTTTACTTATTTTGACAGAGAGAGAATGCACAAGGAGGGGAGGGACAGATAGAAGGAGAGAGAGGACCCCAAGCAGGCTCCGCTCTGTCAGCACAGAGCCAACATGATGCATGCTTGAACCCATGCATCATGAGATCATGACCTGAGTCGAAATCAAGAGTTGGCCACTCAACAGACTGGGCTGCCCCGGAGCCCACAAACTAAAAGTTTCTGGTCCAAAGTCCACATATATTGTCTCACACAGGCTTCCATTTCCAGGCCTGTTGTTCCCTGAGGAGCTAGGAAACCTCATCCCAAGCCTCTGACATCCTGGGCTCTGCCCAGGCTCCGCCCAGGCCCACCTTCTTCAAGCAAGGTCTTCAGTGATCATGACCGGACAGCTCTCCTCCCCACGACTTGGCATAGCTTCTCCTGCTCCATGTCACTTGAAAGAGAAATCACAGATTATAGCCACGTGTTTTAACCCTTCCAAGGGTTTCTTCATTTTAAATAGAAATTAATGTTTTGTCTCAATGACATAACTCTTAAATGTTGAAATTTTAGGCCGTAGCTACAGCCAAGTCTGAGGAGAAGAGATTCTTCGTGAGCTCCTGGAGCTTCTTAAGTCACAAGGGGCCATTGCCCATTGTTCTGGAAGCAAGAGACCAACCCAGGTTGAAGACACAAGAGTCCTATCAACGTGGATACAAGGGTAACTTTCTCTCTCTGAAGGTCATTTGCATTAACAGAAGTGTTGGGTTAAACAGTGTTGTGGTGGAGACTTCACCTGTGAGCCCAACATCTACCCCCCTTTTCTCGCTAGTCACAGAACCCACATTATTTGGGGCAGCAACGTGTTTGGCAGAACGACCATATTTCCCAGGCTCCTTTCAGCTAGATGTGGCCTTGTGACTAAGTTCCTGCCAATGAGGGGCAGGCAGGATGTTGGATGAGATTTCTGGGAAGGCTCTAAAAGTAAACCTTTCATTTTTCTTAGTCTTCTTATCTGCAGACTGGTCATGATAATTGGTGAGCTGGTCACCATCTTGGATCCAAGGGGGATTTGAAGAGGGAAGCCGTTTTCTGAGGAGGGTGGTCCAGAAAGAAACAAGGAGCCTGGGTCTCTGATGACAACATGATGCCACTCCACCAGGCCTGACTCCCTCCCTTTGGAGTTGTTATGTGAGAAAATAAAACTTAGTGTTTTTAAGCCATTATTTTTCAGTTCTCCGTCATTCATAGCTGAATACGACTCCTCTGTGTGGGAAGACTAAATAGGAAGACTAAATTTTCCACATTTTTTAAGAAAGAAGTCAGCCAAAGCTAAAATAGAATGTATTCTATGAGAAATAGAAACAACCTTAAAATGTTCAACCAACCAGCCATTTTATGCGGGGGGGGGGGGGACTGAGGCCCAAGGGGAGGGCGTGGCCGAGCCAAGCAAAATCAAGTTTCAGTGGCTCCAGCACAGCTCAATTGACCTTTAAACAAATTTTTTTATGTTTATTTATTTTTGAGAGGGAGAGAGACAGAGTGTGAGCTGGGGAGAGGCAGAGAGAGGGGAGGACACAGAGTCCAAAGCAGGTTCCAGGCTCCAAGCTGTCAGCACAGAGTCCGATGTGGGGCTCGAACCCACAGACTGTGAGATCATGATCTGAGCCGAAGTCGTAGGCTCAAATGACTGAGCCACCCAGGCGCCCCTTGATTGACTTTTGAAAGTAGAGGTAGCTGCAACTTGTTCCAATTAAATGTGAGTGCTTTTTACCTACTATAAAGTCAAATGATACTTTGTTGAAGATAGTGGGCATTTGGGGGCACCTGGGTGGCTCAGTGGGTTAAACATCCAACTCTTGATTTCACCTCAGGTCATGATCTCCTGGTTCATGGGTTCAAGCCCTACATCGGGTTCTGTGCTGACAGCACAGAACCTGCTTGGTATTCTCTCTCTCCCTTTCTCTCTGCCTCTCCTCCACTCACACTGTCTCTCTCAAAATAAGTAAATAAACTTAAAATAATTTTTAGGGATGCCTGGGTGGCTCAGTTGGTTAAGTGGCCAACTTCGGCTCAGGTCATGATCTTGCTTGCATTCATGGGTTCAAGCCCTGCGACGGGCTCTGTGCTGACAGCTCAGAGCCTGGAGCCTCCTTCAGATTCTGTATCTCCCTCTCTCTCTGCCCCTCCCCCTCTCATGCTCTCTCTCTCTCTGTATCCAAAATAAATAAAACATTAAAAAATAATTTTTAATAAAAGATGGTGGGCACCTCAAATGTTTGTAGCTTTAAAGAAACCAAAATAGGTTAGTATATATCCAGTTTCCTAGGTAATGTTTCATGGGGACTCACTCAAGGAGACATGAATTTAAACCTTGAATCCCAGAACTTCAGAAGGTGTACTGAAAGCAAAGGGAAAAAAATGGAAACACCTTTGTCTTCTGGTGGATTGTTGCTCCTCCCCCACAGGATGGAAGATGAGAAGTTGGTCAGTCCAGCCAAGTGTCACCTGTGTTCCATACAAGCTGGGATTGTTTTGGAAGGAAGAGAGATTCCCAAAGCTTGAGCAATGCGAAAGTGAGCCCTGCTCTGGGGAAGCATGAGGTCATCTGCACGCGCTGATTCATGTTCTCTTGCTCCCGAAGGATCTGGCTCCCAAGCACTTCCCGCAGACCAATCTGTTTTGGCTGCTGTGGCTGTAAAATCTTTCCTGCACTAAGACTTCATGAACCATCTTAGAAAGCCGGGTTTTCATCTTCTTTGAGAACAGACTCCGGGCGGCTGCGTCTGTTTCATTTATTCCCTGCAGACTCACTGAGCACGTGCAGGAGCCCCTGCAGCTGAGCTGGCAGTACAACCAGCGGTTAAGCCCGACCCCTGCCCCAAGGAGGTGACGGCTCAGTGGGAACATGGGTGAAGAAGCGAGCACTCCTAACCCTGTAGGTAAGTGCCCTCAGGGGGAAGGCAAGTAGGAAGGCAGGAGTGGCCCTGACTCATGCTTGGAAGTCACGGAAGGCTTCTTGGAGTAGGTGACGCCTAAATAGAGACGTAGAAGATGAGTAGGAGTTTCTGTCCTCCCCTTAGTCACTGCTCAGTGACACCTGCTGTCATGTGACAGTTCTTCACTCCAGATCTATAGAGCAGAGTAGGTAGCAGTGAGGTGGCTACAAAAATAAAATGCCCTCTTTCTTCCTTTCCTTGAGGTCTGCAAACAGTACCGTTTCATTGGCTCTGGAACGAGCCAGAAGCCAGGCCAAGAGTGGAGCTAAGGACCAGGGATGCTTTCTTCCCCTGAGGACACTGGGTGAGAAAGTGCCACCCTTAGTACCTTGGAGTTCATGCCCATTGGACTATTCTGGCAATGGGCAGCGATGTTTATGACTTTGGGCTTTCTTCTGACTCCTCTCACTCCCGTGTGTGTGTGTGTGTGTGTGTGTGCATATGTATATATATATGTATAGTATATGTGTATTTGTATATATATAGTGTGTATATATAGTTTATATATATGTGAATATGTAAATGTATATTTATATAAATATATGTTATATGAAAGTATAAATATATTTATGTAAATATATAAAAATACAGTATATATGCACACATATAAATATTCACATAAATATATATGGGTATATGTAACATATATTCATATATAAATATAATATAAATAAAATAAATATATAATGTAACATAAATACATATTTATTTTTTTATTTTTTAAATGTTTTTTATTTAGTTTTTGAGAGACAGAGACAGTGTGAGCAGGGGAGGGTCAGAGAGAGAGGGAGACACAGAATCCGAAGCAGTTTCCAGGCTCTGAGCTAGCTGTCAGCACAGAGCCTGATGCGAGGCTCGAACCCATGAACCGTGAGATCATGCCCTGAGCCGAAGCCGGACGCTTAACCGACTGAGCCACTCAGATGCCCCACATACTTATATGTATTAATTGTAGAACATTTCAACACCTCAGAAAGAAACCCTGAACCTTTAGCTGTAGCCCCTCAATCCCCCCCATTTCTCTCAGCCCCTGGCAGCCATTGACAACTTTGTCTCTATAGTTTTTGCTATGGTTTCTTTTCTTTTCTTTTTTTTTTTTTAGAGGAGCCGTTGTGGCCAGAGATAAAGGCAAAGAGCTCCAGCCAGGTGGGTCCCCAAGGGCTTTTCATTTTTTAAAAGTTTTTACTTATTCATTTAAGTAATCTCTACACTCAACGTGGGGCTCAAACTCATGACCCTGTGATCAAGAATTGCATGCTCTATGACTGAGCCAGCGAGATGCCCTGGTTTTTGCTATTCTTAATATTTCAAACATTTCATATAAATGGAAGCATGCAATATGTGGTCTTTCGTGCCTGGCTTCTGCACTGTGCGCTCAGCAGAATGTTTTCAAGGTCCACCTGCTGCAAAGTGTTGCAGCACTTTGTTCTTTTTTATAGTCCAATTATACACATATCACGTTTCGTGTGCTTCAGACTGGCATCTGGGCCAGTCATCTGTCCCATCCAAAAAATACCAGTGATTCATTGATTTGTTCTACAAACATGTACAGAGCAAATACCATGTGCTGCCTAGGGCTTTATGTCCCAAGAATGTTTCCAATTCATCTCCATGTCGCCATCTTCATCACCGACCTCCCAGTTTCCCACCATGTGCCTCTTGGACCAGGGAGCTTCCCTAGAGTGAAATGTTAGCCTTCAACAGTGGTCTCTTCTCACGGTCAGAATAAAGACCAATCGCCTGTGTGTGACCAAGCACCACCCCCACCCCACCCTGCAGTCTGGCTCTCCCCACTGCCTTCCCAGCTCTTCCTGTGGGCTCCAGCTGGCCGGTCTTCCCTCAAACCCTCTGATTTGCCAGGGACCCTCCATCTGGAGGACAGTCTTCTCCTGCCCTTCAGATCCCAGGCCAGCCGTCCCTTCCGAGAGAAACCCTTCCTGACGGTCACATGCACACCCTCATAATTCATTCTGCTAGCATTGTGTATCTTTCCTTTACAACAGAGCCTAACCCAGGTTCAACTGGACATTGGTGGTTGCTTGGGTATGAGCTGTCTCCCCTTTAGACTTTAAGCTCTTTGAGGGTGGGTCATTGTCTACTTTGCTCGCCCTTGAATCCCTGCTACCTAATAGTGCCTGGATTATAAACATGGAAAGGAAGTAGGTACCAATATTTATAGAGTGCCCCTTTAAATAGACACTTTTACCAACTCTATGTTATGTATTCTTATACTAATCCTAGGTGGAAGGTATCATTAGCGTTGTTTTACCAATGAGATCAATGAAGCTAAGACAGTATAAATAAATAAGCTGCCCAAAGCTGGTAAGTGGCAGACGAGGGGCCTCTCCTAGGCTCATGGAGTTGTCAGTTCTAAGATCTTTCCACAAATACCAGACTGTTTCTGGAATCAAGACCGCAAATCCCTTCCATTCAAGAATTATCAGATAAGCCCCTGTTCACAAATGCCAGGGAAAGACCAAAAGAGAGCAACAGGGCAAAATGTATCCTCGAAGGGAAGCATAAACCCAAGGTTGCAGAGATCACAGCCAAGAGTATCTCCGGGCCGTCAGGGGAGAAGCTTCCTGATACTTGAGACTCAGAAGAACCTCCCCACCGTTGTCCGTTCCGTTCTGATTGGCTTGCTGGAAGTCTGTTCTCACATTTCTAATTGGAGACAGAGTATTTCCTTTGGAATTTTCTTACATTGTTTTATTTTTGGGTGTCAACCTTTCTCATTTCAGTCCTGCAAAGAATTGACTGTTCATTTCCTTTGGGGAATTTTTTTTTCTTTCTTTTTCCAGGGAAGCATTACGTCCACCAGAAAAACTAGTTACCCAAGCAGCCCCAGAGGCCGGCTGCCTTTGCACAGCTGACTAGGAGGCTTTACCAGGTAAAGGTTCCCCGTCATTTTGAGGTCGCCTCAGAGCACGAGAGCCGGGAATCTGCAGTGACCTCACCCTTCTGGACCCGGTTCAGCAGCTACAAACTTGGTCATCATAATGCGAGTGGCTGACTTCTTGCTAGCATAGTTATGTCCTTAATAATTCTTTCAGACCAGGAATTTCCCAATTAATATTCAATGGGAAGAGGATGATAAGTCAGGGCTCCTGGCAGTGGGCCATATGACAAGGGACAGCCCATTTAAGGAAGTAACTTCTGCCCAATGTAATGGATTCCTTTTGCTCTGAGGCATGCTCTGGGTGTTTCCAACAGACATAAATCTCAAACTGCTGTCTGCTTCCAACAGACATAAATTTACTAAAAAAATAGCATTCAGCCTTAAAAAGGAAGGAAATTCTGACACACGCTACAACACGGATGAACCTTGAGGAGATGATGAGTGAAGTAAACCGGTCACAAAAGAACAACTATTGGGGGCGCCTGGCTGGCTCAGTCAGTACCGTGTGCACCTCTTGATCTCACGGTCATGAGTTCGAGCCCCGTGTTGGGGGTAGAGTTTACTTAAAAAAACCCCAAAAGGACAAATATTATATAATTCCACTTACAGAGATTCCCAGAGTTATCCAATTCACAGAGACAGAAAGTAGAATGGAGGTTGCCTGAGGCTAAGGGGAGGAGGGCAAATGGGAAGTCAGTGTTTAATGGGTACAGATTTTCAATTTGGGAAGATGACGATGTTCTAGAGATGGACAGCGAGATAGTTGCACAACAATGGGAATGTACTTGTCATTCAACCGTACGCTTAAAAATGATAAAAATGAGGGGCACCTGGGTGGCTCAGTTGGTTGAGCATCTGACTCTAGATTTCGGCTCGAGTCATGATCTCTCAGTTCATGAGTTTGAGCCCCATGTTGGGCTCTACACTGACAGCACAGAGCCTGCTTAGGATTATCTCTCTCTGCCCCTCCCCTGCTTATGCACACACATGTGCATGCTCTCTCTCTCTCAAAATAAATAAATAAGCTCTTAAAAATGATAAAAATGATTAATTTCATGTTCTGTATGTTTTACTGCAAAAAACAAGCTGTCTGAGGACTTTTTTAAAAAAAGTCTTGCCTGCTGTCCTTCTAATTGTTCATTAGTTGCACTTTAGGTGTAGTGTGCCGCCTACTGCCTTGAGCCTTGTTTCTCAAAGTGCGGTCCCTGGACCAGTAGCATCACCACTTGCTGGGAGCTCAGGCGCTCCCCAGACCGACTGAACTGGAATCGGCATTGAACAAGATCTGTAGGGTTTTGAGAAGCACTGCTGTAGCACTCAGGCTTGACTGTACGTTGGAATCACCCAGGAAGCTTACAAATCCTGATTTCATGGTGGAGTGTGGCCAGGGATCAGGATTTGCAACTGCTCACCTGGGCATTCTAATCTGCAGCCCTAGCCGGAATCTACGCATCCAGACGGTCTGCCAGGACTCGGCAGTCAGCCTGCTCGTGATTTTCTCATCTTAGCTCTGGGACATCTTTTTTTTTTTAAGTATTTATTTATTTTTGAGACAGAGACAGACAGAGCACGAGTGGGGGAGGGGCAGAAAGAGGGGGAGACGCAGGATCTGAAGCAGGTTCCAGGTTCTGAGCTGGCAGCACAGAGCCTGATGCGGGGCTTGAACCCATGAATCATGAGATCATGGCCGGAGCCAAAGCCAGACGCTTAACCGACTGAGCCACCCAGGCACCCCAAATAATCTCGGTTTTAACATTTCGCATCTAATTTAATTAATAGTTTTCACGATGACACTAGATATACCATTTTATTTACCTGACTATTTTGGCTCTTTTGTAGAAAGACTTTTTTGATAAAGGAAGCAGTACGTCGATTTATTTACAGGGGTAAAACCCCTTACTCTGTATAACTACTCCAGGAAATTTCCCGGTCATTACAGCTACACCATCAAAATGCATTCCTACATAAATCTTAAACTCCAAGCTCCATCTAATTGCCAATATAATCCCTCAGAAGTTTACACCGTTCAGAGCTGGTTGTGTCTGTAGCCAATGAACGTGAAAGAAATACTTCTTCTTTTACAATATCATCATGCTCAAGATACACTTTAACCATGTCACTAGCAATAACTGTTTATTTTTCTTTTTTTCTCAATTTTTTTATGTCTTTATTTTGAGAGAAAGACAGAGTACAAGCAAGGCGGGGCAGAGAGAGGGGGAGACACAGACTCTGAAACAGGCTCCAGGCTCTGAGCTGTCAGCACAGAGCCCAACACGGGACTCAAACCCATAACTGTGAGATCATGACCTGAGCTGAAGTCAGATGCTTAACCGACTGAGCCACCCAGGTGCCCCAATATCTATTCATTTTTCAAGCTGAAATGGAAACACAAACCTTTCGGAGAGCCATGGGTGGCTCAGTTGGTTAAGCACCAGACTCTGTCCCAGTTTCAGTCAGGGTCTCACGATTGTGAGATCAAGTCTGTAGTCTGGCTCTGAGCTGACAGTGCGGAGACTGCTTGGGATTCTCTCTCCTTCTCTCTTTGCCCCTCCCCTGCTCACAGTCACTTGTTTTCTCTCTCAAAATAAATAAACAAACTTGAAAAAATACTAGCTTTATTTGTTGCCTTGGTCTATGATAAGTCAGTGCCTGAATACATTGAGCTAAGTTCTTGAGTTATCTTTGTCATAGATTCACCCATTTCCAAGCAAACCTCTTTGACTCAGTCTTTTGCTAGTGTACTTTTTGATCCAAGTAAGCCAAAGTGCTGCCTCATAAGATACCTGCTAAGTACGTGAAATATTGAAGAGCTACTTTTTTGACTCGTTCCTTAACAGGATCATTTGGTTTTGAACTGTTCATACTTTATATGTGAGTGCTGCTTAAGTTTGGGTGGCTCCATTGGTTCATCAGACAGTCCGTTTCTAGAAATAACACATCAGAGTTTTAGCATTTTGCCATCAATGATGCCTACAAAATCAAAATCAGCATACCAACATACCTGAACAAAATTAGTATTACTATTTCTGTCTTCCTTTCTTTGAAATAACTTCTGTTTTCATCATTTGCTTTCCTACCAATTTCACTTTGGGGAAAGTATGTTCTTGCTTTTGACAAAAATGGTCCAGCGAGCTGATCTTACCATTGATAAATTCAAGTTAAGAAATCATACTCCCACATGGAGATCCTTAACTTAATCACATCTGCAAAGTCCATTTTGCTATTTCACAGGTTGTAGGGATCGGAACATAAGGATCCTTGAGGGCCAGATAGACATGATGTTCAGGGAATGCACCTTGCTCTTTTATTCTTTCTGCAGAATGGAATACACATGAGTCAGCGGGATCAGGAGAAGCCAGGTTGGGTCATGAGAAGATTAACCACCACATGTCAAAGATTACAGAGTAATCTAGACAAGAAAGTGATCCCTTGTATGGCGAGGACAGCCTTAGTAGCTTGGACTTCATGTGTCAGGGAAATAAACCTCTATCTTACTTAAGCCAGCATGATTGGGGCCCCCTCTATTATGGCAGTGGACCTGGTATCCTAACTAACTTCACCATCAGAAGAAAATAATAAGGTGAGGAGAGGGGAGGGAAAAAAGGATGGAGGAACAAAAGTCAGCTTACTCACTTCATAGGTTGGCTCAAAAATAATTTGGAATATATGTGACAATATAATATGTAACTATAATTCATACAGAGAAATAAAATTACTAAGTGGCAAATGCCTTTGCTTTCATTTCTTCTCTTGCCAATTGGGAAAGATTCAGATGTACATACTGATATCCATCTCAAGTCAGTGACCTCAGCTCTCTGGTTAAACTTTGGCAACCTTGTCCTTTGGTCTCTACCCAAGGATAGACTCAATGGCTCAGTTGAGTTTTCCACAGGCTCAACGGCTGCAGTTACAGAATTCTCATCTTAGAATGAATTCCCCAAGGCTGTAGTTTGGCTTGACTTGACTTGACTCATGAAGCAGATAAGCCTTGTGTTTAGAGCAAGCTTTTCCACACATGACTCTTCAATTTCACATCATGGCTGAGTTGAAGGTGAATGACCAAGACCTTATCTCATTGAAGTTTGCATTCCATGTGGCACAACAGGTCACAGTGGACGCTGAGTAATCAGACGTGGTGTTTGACAAGGTGGTTTAAAGACCTGCCTTTCATCTCCAAGCACAGCCTGTTGCCTCCTATCTCCCCTTGGTCTGTGGTCTGGAGTGGGGAAACGGTAGATACTGCCTTCCTCCTGGCTCTGTTCTAAGCTCTCATAAGGGAAGGATTCTACAAAGTGTCAGTCCTTTCTTCAGTGATGGGAAGAAGGAGCTGGCTCTTCAACTCTTTGAGGACACACACTTAGACTACTTTCGTGTATAAGCCTCTTATCTCTACCCTTTGATTTCTTGTAGCTTTCCTCCTGGAATTCTTAGCTCCATTAGCTTCATAGGCAATTATCAAAATAACAATAGTAATAGTATCAACATAAAGTGTTTTTTCACATCCTAAGAAATTTGCCATGAAAAGTAAGACATTCGTACAGAGGTGAAGGGAGCTACAGGAAAAACGTGTGCCGCCCCCACTCAGCTGACACAATAAATTGCTACTAGTTCTATTTCTTTAGCTTACTCTTAATTTGGAATGTATCATTCCCAGGCATTTCTTTATGTTATATTTTTAATACATCTGCATATATTTCTAGACAATATATTATTTAATTTTGTATATTTTGAATAGAAATAGACTAGGATATGCATTCTACTGCAACTGTTCTTTCTATTCAACATGGAGGAGTCTATCAGTTGATACATGTAGCTCTAGTTCATGAATTTTCACTGCTATTTAAAAATGTATGTATATACACCACAATGTATTCTCCTGTGGATATGCACGTAAACATGTCTTTTAAAAATAAGTTTCTTGGGGCGCCTGCATGGCTCAATCAGTCAAGCATCTGACTCTTGGTTTCAGCTCACTGCATAATCTCATGGTTTTGTGAGTTCGAGCCCCATGTCTGGCTTTGTGCTGACAGTTGGAGCCTGCTTAGGATTCTCTGTCTCCCTGTCTTTCTATCCCTTCCCCACTCACATTGTCTCCGTCTCTCTCAAAATAAATTAATAAACTTTAAATAAAGAAGTAAATAAAATAAAAATAAGTTTCTTTGTACACAGTCTAAGTTGTGGCACCTGGAACTCTGAGCACTTGAAATCTACTTAGTCTACACTGAGAGATGATGTGGCTGTAAAATAGACACCAGATAGTGAAGAAAAGATAGATAAGAAAAGGAAAGTAGAGGGGCACCTGGGTGGCTCAGTCGGTTGAGCGTCTGACTTCAGCTCAGGTCATGATCTCACTGTTCTGGGTTTGAGCCCCACGTCGGGTTCTGTGCTAATATCTAGCTCAGAGCCTGGAGCCTGTCTTTGGATACTGTGTCTCCCTTTCTCTGACCCTCCCTTGCTCACGCCGTCTCTCTCTCTCTCAAAAATAAGTAAAACATTAAAAAATTTAAAAAAAAGAAAAGGAAAGTAGAATATCTTATCAATAATTTTATATTGATAAACTCTTGGATATATTGAGCTAAATAAAATCTAATTATAATCGATTTCTCCTGTTTCTTTTTCTTTTTTCTTTTTTGCAGTTTATTTTTTTTTTGAGAGAGAGAGAACACTTGGGGGACCAGCAGAGAGAGGGAAAGAGAGAATCCACGCTGTCAATGTAGAGCCCGATGCAGGGCTTGAACCCACAAACTGTGAGATCATGACCTGAGCCAAAATCCAGAGTTGTACACTTAAGTGCCATTGGGCTCCCCTCTTTTTACTTTTAAAAATGTGGCTACTAGAGGGGCACCTGTGTGACTGAGTTGGTTGAGTGTCCAACTTGGACTCAGGACATGATCTTGCCATTTGTATATTCAAGCCCCACATTGGGCTCACTGCTGTCAGCACAGAGCCCGCTTCAGATCCTCAGTCCCCTTCTCTCTACCCCTCCCCTGTGTGTATGCTGTCTCTCTTTAAAAAATAAACAAACAGTTTTTTAAAATGTAGCTACCAGAAAATTTGAAATTACAGGAGCATCTAGGTGGCTCAGTTGGTTGAGTGCCTGACTCTTGATTTTAGCTCAGGTCATGATCCCAGGATTGTGGGATTGAGCCCTGTGTCGGGCTCTGCACTGAGCATGGAGGCTGCTTAAGATTCTCTCTCTCTCTCCCTCTCTCTCTCTCTCTCTCTCTCTCTCTCTCTCTCTCTCTCTCTCTCTCAGGTGTTATGCTAAGTGAAATAAGTCAGTCAGAGAAAGACAAATATCATATGACTTCACTCATAGGACGACTTTAAGATACAAAACAGATGAACGTAAGGGAAGGGAAGCAAAAATAATATAAAAACAGGGAGGGGACAAAAACACAAGAGACTCTTAAATATAGAGAACAGTGGGTTTCTGGAAAGGTTGTGGGAGGGGGGATGAGCTAAATGGGTGAAGGGCATTAAGGAACCTACTAAAATCATTGTCACACTATATGCTAACTAACTTGGATGTAAATTAAAAAAATAAATTAAATTTAAAATTTTTTAAAGAGATTCTCTTCCTCTGCCTCTCCCCCACACTCGCACATACACTCTCTCTAAAAAAAAAAAATAAATAAAATAAAAGAATAAAAATAAGATAAATAACATGTGTCACATTTCTGGCTCACATTCTGTTTCTACTGGTCAGCCCTCCTCTCGACGAAGCTTTCTGTGGCCTGGGGCCTGGTCTGCCTCATCCGTCACCATAAACCCAGTCCCCGGAACAGCAATGGTCCAAGGAGGTGCAGGGGATGCACCTGCTGAGTAAATGAATGAACCAGCGAACGACCACGTGAATGAATGAAGAGCAATGCTTGCATCATTCTGCTTGTTTACCCCTTCCTCTCAAGAAGTTTGTACAAAGTTGTCTCAGTGAGATTCTTCTAGAAATCTCCACTTGTGTGTTTTCGTCAGTTGACTCCCAGGCAGACCACGGATGGACACGAGACCCTCCCCCTACCCAGGTGGGGGAGGGCGGCCTCTGTCTCTGGGAGAGGTCTGCTGACCCCGGCAGCCTGGTGCCGCAGTGTTTGCACTTGTGCTCAGGCCTGTTGCCCTGTGGTGTCACTGAGGTGTGCGCTGGGGCGGGCGTGGAAGCGGCGATGTCTTCTTCCAACCCCAAACCTGTCAGAGGACCATCTGCTGGAGTCTGGCATCGTGTTGGTTCTCAATAATATTTCAATCAAAAATAATAATTTTCAGGGTGCTCGGGTGGCTCAGTCAGTTGAGTGTCCGACTCTTGATTTCAGCTCAGGTCATGATCTCATGGGATGTGCACTGGCAGCACACAGCCTGCTTGGGATTCTCTCTCTCTCTCTCTCTCTCTCTCTCTCTCTCTCTCTCTCTCTCCCTGCTTCTCCCCCTCACATGAACTCACACATGCACTCTCTCTATCTCAAAATAAATAAACTTAAAAAAATAGCTTAAAAATATAGACGGGTTCCTGAGTCACACTGGCAAAGGCACTCATTCTTTCCTTTTGGAGGCGAAATTTGGCTTATTTTGGTCGATTAGAAGGAAGGTGTATACCCCATCCTCTAACATTCTCTCATTTTGCAAGATTTCCAACTCCAAGTGTTCTTGCTTCCTATTGCAAGAGGAGCAAGTTCAAAAGCAAAAATTCTGTCAGGGAACCCTGATACCCCTCAGGTTTAGAACTTTGAAATAATGATTCTTCATTTCAAGCCACTTTTGGATCCTTAAGCAAATAGTCAGTTGCCCGCCCCAGGAGCCGGCTGCCCTCAGCACTTCTGCCTCTCCGTCTGTTTCACAGGTGGCAAGGTTTCAATACCAGGGATGAAGGGCATGTGGCTGGAGAGGTGGCCGGCTGGGCAGTGGTGGACTTGGTATGTGGTGCTAAGGAACATTTGAATTTAACATTTAAAAACAATTTTTTTAATGTTTTTTATTTATTTTTGAGAGAGACAGCACGAGCAGGGGAGGGTCAGAGAAAGAGGGAGACACAGAATCCAAAGCAGGCTCCAGGCTCTGAGCTAGCTGTCAGCACAGACCCCGACATGGGGCTTGAACCCATGAACTGTGAGATCATGACCTGAGCTGAAGCCGCATGCTCAACCGACTGAGCCACCCAGGTGCCCCTGAATTTAACATTTGAACTTAAATGTACAGTGTCACTCTAAAAAGAATTAGGGACAAAAAAACCATAGGAGGTCTATTGAATCTAAGACTAGGTGAAGTGTTTTTAGAATTGACATTGAAAGCCAATCCATAAAAGGAAAAATTGATAACTTGGACCTTACCAAAATTAAGAATTTTTGCTTCCTGAAAGAGGGTAAGAAAGCAAACTATGGACTGGCAGAAAATGTTTGCAAACCACATATATATCTGATAAAGGACTTATATCCAGAATACATAAGTTCTCAAAAAATGAAAAAAATCCAATTAGAAAATAAATAGATATTTCACTGGAAAGCATATGCAACATGACAAATTGTCTAAAAACCCAAACAATCCAATTGGAAGATAAGCAGACATTTCACTGGAAAGCATATATAAAGACAAAGCACACGCAAAGATGTTTGACATTATGAGCCGTGATGGAAATGCAAATTAAACCACAGTGAGAGACCATGATGAACTTCTCAGAATCACTAAAATAAAAAATACTGATAACACGAGATGTTGGCAAGGATATAGAATCACTGGATCGGAAAGTAAAATGGGTCGGCCACACTGGAAAAGACTTCATCAGTTTCTGAAAAGAACCAAACACGCACCTACACATGCCCCAGCAATTTCACTCTTTGACATTTATCGCAAGAAATAAAAACTGAAGTTTATGCAAAACCAGTACACAAGTGCGTGTAGCGGCTGGAAAGAGTCCAGACGCCTTTCAGTGGGTTGTACGGTGGGGCATCCATCATGGAACCCGACCCAGCAATAATGAGGAAGGAGCACACTGCAACTCGGATCATGGGAATTCGTCTGAACGATAAAAGCCAATCTCAAAGGTTATGTACTGTATGATTTCATTTGTTGAACATTCTGGAAAGAACAAAATTATAGATAAGAACATACTTGTGATTGCCAAGGGTTTAGGGATGAGAGCCGGAAGGATATAAAAGGGAAACACGAGGCAGCTATGTGGCGTGAATCAGGTCTGTATCTTAATTTACTGGTGGTTTCATGAAGCTACACCTGTGATAAAATTGCACGACACACATACAGGAGTGTTTATAAAGTTGGCTACATCTGAATAAGCACTGTGGGTTGCATCAGTGTCCATTTCCTGGTTTTGATACTGTATGCTAGATGTTACCAACTGGAAGAGACTGGACAAAGGTCACTGGTCTTCCGGGTGTAGTATTCTCCCCATCCCCCTGCCTCCCACAACCTCTTGTGAATCTATCATTATTTTAAAACAAAATAATATTTTTAGACTACTCATGGGTATGAAACATTTTTTTTTAGTTTGGAATTACCTCAGGATATATACATTTTAAGAATTCTTATTTTGCACCTACTACTAATTTGCTTTGGTAAGTGTGTCTTCTTGTAAATCTATCCTGCTAGTTAGCGTCCTGTTCTGCTGAATGTAGTGGTAAACAGCATTTTTGGTATGACAGTTATGGACTGTTCTAGGACTTCCAAGATTTTTGTTAGTGGTATCTAGAAATGATATGTTGTCAGTAAGTGGATCAACTTGTTTGAATGAATGTGGTTACTTTTGTAAACATCTCATGGTAGTTCCTGTTAAGAGCACATAGTGATTCTGTGTTTCCCCTTGATGGCAGGAAACTTGCTCAGTTGGGGGGCTGGAGGGTTATGAGTATTTTTCATAACTATCACTTCCTGAACCTGACCTTTATTATACTTTCTATATTTGCTAATATGCAATATACTTGAAGTCTGCCTTTAGAATTACCTTTTTATTTTTTTAATGTTTACTTATTTTTGAGAGAGAGAGAGAGTGAGTGCATGCCAGTGGGGGAGGGGCAGAGAGAGAGAGAGAGAGAGAGAGAGAGAGGGAGACACAGAATGCAAAGTAGGCTCTAGGTTCCGAGCCATCAGTACAGATCCTGATGCTCAAACCCACAAACCCTGAGATCATGGCCTGAGCCAACTTCAGATACTTAACCAACTGAGCCACCCAGGTGCCCCCAAATTACCTGACTTTTTAAAAGCACACAATACCGTTCTGATCCATTATGTGCAAATTTTTTTGCATATATTTTCTCATTTAGGACTCCTATTAATCCAATTAAAAATATGCTTTCTTCCTTTCTTAAAACATAAACACAAGAAGTTATTTGCCTGAATAAATAGTCCGTGAACCTTGTTATTCCAGCAATACTATTCTTGTTCACAGCACTGTTGAAACTCTCCTTTGGGGCGTTTTTGGGGTGGGGACACTGCAGAATATCCTTTTGACCGCACGCAACTGTGGAAATTTTTGACCTTTTAAAGTTTATAGTCTTATTTATCTACCTACCTACCTAGATCTCTCTTCAAAAGGAATTCAGCTCAAATAAAACAAGGTCGTTATTTCTGCTTGCTGGCTTATAGAAAGAAATTCATCTCCAGAACCAAGAAGAATACTGAGAAGCAGTAACCTTCTGCATTGCCAGGGACAGTATGACTTGCTACAAGCCTTTGGAAAGCAATTCCGCAATATATATGTCAAACATTTTACGGAGGCATTCCATTCCTGGACATGGATCCTGTGAGAAATAAGCCTACTGACCCAATCAAAGGAAGGACGCGGAGCACAGTGAAGTGAGGCTTTAATCAACGTTCTTGTAAAAGCAGGTGTCTGACAGACAGGCACACATGGGACAGTTATAGCCGACAATTTATCTCCTAACGTGCAAGTCCCTCCCCTGGTTCCTCATTGGCTGAGTCTACTGAGGCAAATCCCTCCCCTGGTTCCTCATTGGCTGAGTACTACAGAGGTTACAGCCTTACTTGGAAGTCGCCTATGCCCACAAAAAGCAAAAGGTAGTCTAATTGGAACAGATACACATTCCCTGAGGTGATGCAGAGATTTTCAGAGCCTCCTCCCTTTGCTCTCTGGCGCATGCTCATTGCAAAGCCTGTGACACTAAGAAGAACGAGGTAGTGAAGTGTCTATGGGTTTAGGACTCCATTGTTGGTGGGTGGGTGGGTGAGGTCATATATATTTCCAATAGGTTCTAAACCTATTGTTACCTAGACACCAAAGCTTTTATATGGTATATTTGAAAATGAATC
Source organism: Suricata suricatta (assembly GCF_006229205.1). Lineage (NCBI taxonomy): Eukaryota > Metazoa > Chordata > Mammalia > Carnivora > Herpestidae > Suricata > Suricata suricatta. The sequence goes on along the minus strand of NC_043713.1, from coordinate 17,039,476 downwards.
ATCTCCCTTACTTCTCACAATCCTATATTTTAAAGTTTATCTGAAGTGGGGTCCAATGCCATAGATATCTAATGGAGAGAAATGGAAACCTAGTCCATTGCCTACGAAATATATTCTTCCCCCAATTTACTGTCACGTTATTTCTGTTCTCACCTGGGGAGTCATGGCAGAGCCATCAGAGGAACCCATTAAACAGTGCTGCAGACTGTGGGCTCCAGGAGGTGGGGGGGGGGGGACCGCACCACATCCACCCCACTGAGAAGGGCTAAGTTTCCAGTTAGTTTCATTTGCATCTCTAAGTACAAGGTGGATTAGCCGACTTCTGTTTTGCATGTGTAAAGAGCCCCACAGGAGTACTGCAGTAAGAGTTCCATAGTTCTGATTTCCACCATGTTAATCACAAGCACACACCTCCTAGGACTACTATTTTGAAGCAAGAACCATTTAAGTGTGTATACTTCCCTGTGCTCATTTGCAAATCAATCTTATTCAAAGTATTTTCTTCAACTGCAGGGTTAGCTTTTGCCTTTCCTTTTCAGCTGTTTTTTAATTTTTATTTTTATTTAAAGGGATCCTGCAATACCTTTCAGGATGCAAATGAAACTAACTAGTTTCCAGTTAGTTTCATTTGCATCTCTAAGTACACCTACTGTTTATAGCCCCCCTACGCAATGCCCATCACAGTTCCTTTCTTATTTTGTTACATGTGTGAAGTCATTGCTCCCGACCCACAATCCCTTCTTAGAAATGCTTCTGTTCCCACAGGCCAGACGAGCTACCCCTACCTGCCCATCACTGTAATCTGGACCCTGTGAACTGGACCCAGGTGAACATAACCCAAATTGGAAGACATTCCACTTTCCCCAAGAATTTGGAGTTGGGCGGTAACATTGTCTCTTCTGAATTTGGACATAGGGACTGAGCAAATATTCTGCAAAGGACCAGCTAGAATGCCAACAAATCATGGGGTTAAATCACACTTGGGGACAGTAGCAAAGATGACAGGCCAGGGAGGTGGTGGTGACCAGGAAAGAGGAAGGGAGAGAAAGAGAGCTGGGGGAGGGGGGGGACTGCCTGGAGTTGGTATTCCCTGTCTCAAAGCTCAGTTGGGGTCCTGGGGGTCCTGTTTTTTTATAATATAATTTCTTTTACATGAACTAGCATAAATGGGTTTTAGTTAATGACACCAAATAATCCTTGAATCATATTCTCAGAATGCATCTTCAAGACAAATATTATATAAACTAATAAATAGATATTAACCATATTGGGAACTAATCCCATTCATTTTTCTTCTTTTTTTCTGTTCCTTTAAAAACCTGTGAACTATGCCATCCATACAGAAGAGTGCCTACAATTTCTATATCAGGTTAAAACCACGTCTGGTTGAAACCATGCTCATGTTTTGTGAATTCCTCTGGGCCAGGTAGTAAATATTTCTCGTTTTGCAGAACATAAAGTCTCTGCCAGAACTTCTCTCATCTGTTTGCAGCACTAAAGCACATAATGAATGTGGTTGTATTCCAATAAATTTTATTATAAAAACAGGCAGCAGGCTGCATTTGGCCCGTAGGTCATTGTTGAAAGACTATGGCTTGAAGGAAACTTATTATCTGTGGTCTAAAGAATTTCAAAGCTAAGTTCTGCATAACCATCTCCTAGGTCCATAACACAGATAACACTGGAGAAGTTTCTGTCTGCCCATCCTAGATGATAATTCCTCACTCCCTTAAAGACATGGTCACCATTCTGACACTTGTGATGAACATTTTCTTCCTTCTCTTTACAGCTCTGTCAGCTATGTATGCATTACTAGACTGGATAGCTCATTTGTATCCATTTAAAAAATGTTGATAAATGGGATCCTACTTAACATGTTCTTCTTTTTCCTCCTCATCCAGGCTTACACAATCTCTTCCAGACATCAATAAGAGGAAACACGTCCCAAAAGCAGCTTGGTGGGGAGGTTAGGAGGCTGTAGGGAGTGGCCCAACCCAGTCTGGCTGATGAGGTTGATATATGCCATGAAGTTCCTCAGCTTGTTCTACTGCAAGTCCCTCTGCAGGTGTGTGGCAGTGACACGTCGGTGGTGACCCTGTAGCTTCTGCTGGAGCCCAGTCTGGAGCCCTGCAGAGTCAGTGACACAATCTTGAAGGTCTCCTTCCAGGTGAGGGACACCCTGGTGCTGGCAGAAAAGCCCTCTTGGTGCTGGAGGAAGACGGCACAACCGTAAAGACAGAAAAGTATTTCCAAACCCTGACAGACAAGACAGTGTTTGTGGTCCTCCAGAAGGGGCAAAAATGGCAGTCCCATCAGGGCAGGTGAGGTCCCACACGCAGGGGGGAGAACACTGACAGCCTGAAGAAGTCTTTGAGAGGTGCCAACCACATGGCTTGTCTTGATGCAAGCGACTAGGTACTAATTTTCCTTCTCCCATAAGCCTTCCAAGAAGATCAAAGTTGCCTGCATCACCTTTGACTTGCACAAAATGAACCCACAGGACTTCATTGGTTGGTTGATAGTGAAGGCAGCTCATGATGGGACATACTCCATTTCCTACAATATGCACTTCTACAAGGTCAAGTGCATCATGAAGGAAGATCTTTACCAGCTCCTCTTCAGCATGCAGGCCATAGGTCACATGCTGCTTGCACCTTCTGCTACATGCAGCAAATCTTGGATGCCACAGAGGGCGGGCAGCCCAAGAGCAAGGCCACATCCCTCTTCCCAACCAGTCTGAAGATACTGCAGTGAAGGTCCAAGTCCTTGGGACCCAGGCTCTGCTGGTAGCATCCAGCTGGCAGCTAGGGAGCTTCGGGCCTCCTCATATCTCCCTCTCCCCAACAATATCATGAATGAGGAAGCATGAGGAAGGATCAGAAACCAGGTGTGGGCTGGCCAAAGGAGAACTAAGGTTCTTGGCCTGGCCTAGTTTGTTCCTGCCCAACGTAGCTTAGCTGACCACGGCTATGGCATGAAGTCTGCTCCTTAGCAACCCGTCTTCACACACTATATTTTCAGTACATACCTGGCCCCCCACGCAGAATACTCCCAAGTGAATGCTTGAGTCCACTAATGTGACATTGGAATGTTTACAATAAATCACTTATGCTGGGGGAGAGGACATTCCCCACCTCACTTTATGAGCCTGGTATAAATTTGATATTAATATTTGACAAGACATTATGAGGAAGGATAATTCCAGCCTAATTTCACTCATGAACATTAGATGTAAAAATCCTGTACAAAATATTTACAGATTCCAGCAATATGTAAAAGGTCAATATACATAATTGTTACCTTTTTGCCCAGGAAAACAAGATGCATTTAACAGTCAAAAATCAACCATTGTAACTCTATTAACTGAACCGAGGAGAAAAAAATATTTGCATTATTACCTCAACAGGTGTAGGAAGGTTTTTGCTTAAGTTCAGTATCCATTTATGGTAAAAAAAAAAAAAAAAAGGAAGCTTTGAGCCATCCAGGAAGTGAAATTCCTTAATCTGATCACAAAGCCTGTACTAAACACCATAATTAATAATTAAATGTTAACATTATTTGCCCTTCTTCCTTTCTGCTGTAGGCTCGAGTGCTGGTGTTGAGATGGGCAAATTCATGAAACCTGGAAAGGTGGTGCTGGTCCTGGCCGGACGCTACTCCGGGTGCAAGGCGGTCATCGTGAAGAACATTGATGATGGCACCTCCAACCATCCCTACAGCCATGCTCTGGTGGCTGGAATTGACTGCTATCCCCGCAAAGTGACAGCTGCCATGGGCAAGAAGAAAATTGCCAAGAGGTAAAAAATGTTAACATTATTTTTCTTTTGGTTTAGAGAATAAGGCAAAGCATGTTATCCAATCCCTGAGAAGCAAAGATGCCAAGATGGATCTTGAAGTGCAATATGTTTGTTGGAGGTGATAGTTGTGAAAGATGGACAGGGGACAGGATCGGGCAGAGGAAGCCACAGGCTTCAGTGTGGCGCTGACGCATTGGAAGGAGAGGTTAGGAAGAACGTGCCGAGATGGAGGAGACGCTGATCACAGTGCAGCTCTGGGAATATCTTGGCCAACCCGATGGGGAGCTGGGGCTCAAAGATTTCCCATAGAGGAGCCCCGGGCTGCCCACCTCTGCCATGCTCACTTGTTGGCTGGACGCTGCTCTGGAATTGCATGGCCCCAGCTCAGAAGCTGGAGGAGATCCTGAAGCTACCTGCAGTCAGAGGCTGTGAGCTAACCACTCCCCAGGTCGGGCTCATTTCTGAAGGGGGATCTCAGATACAGCTCCATGACGCCTCAAGGATTTCCAGTGTGACTGAGTCTGTTCAGCACTATGCTGGAGGCCCTAGGCAGGCCATAAAGAATAGGGAAATATAAAAAAAATAGGAAAGAAGAAATAACACTGACATTATTTGACTGTTCTAGGAATATACAAGTAAATATTTAGAAAAATTGAGTTAAGCATGTGTGCTACATACAATGTCTATTTTATTTTATTTTCCAATGTTTATTTATTTTGAGAGACAGACAGAATGTGAGCAAGGGAGGGGCAGGGAGAAAAGGAGACAGAGAATCCCAAGCAGGATCCGTGCTGTCAGCACTGAGCCCAATGCAGGGTTTGATTCCAGAAACTGTGAGATCACAGGATGAGCTGAAATCAAGAGCCAGACCTTTAATCAACTGAACCACCCTGGTGCCCCATATACAATGTCCATTTTAAAACTTAATTGCAGGGGCACCTGGATGACTCAGTCAGTTGAGCATTTGACTCTTGGCTTCAGGTAAGGTCATAATCTCACAGTTTGTGTGTTTGAGCCCCTGTGCTGTCCCAGGCTGACAGCATAGAGCCTGCTTGGGATTCTCTCTCCCTCCCCCTCTCTCGCTCTCTCTCTCTCTCTCTCTCTCTCTCAAAATACATAAACTTTGAAAAAAAATTTTGAAAAAAGAGAAGTTAATTGCATTCCCACATCCTAATAACATAAAAATCAAATATGTAGGAATATAATTAACAAAGGATGTGCAAATGAACAAATGTTTTTATACAGAGAACTATAATATATTATTGAGAGAAACACACACATACACAACTAAGTATATGGAGAGAAAAACCATGTTCATAGATTGGTAAATCAATATTGTAAAAATGTCACTTCTCTCCAGGGATGTATGGGATTCGGTGCAGTTCTGATAAAAACTCCAAGTGTTTTTCTTTCATCACAGAATTTAACAAATTAATTCTAAACATTTTATCAAAATGCAAAGGACTAAGAATAGACAAGGTACTATTGTAAAATTAGATGAGAGGGCATATTTCACTAAATATCAAGACTTACAAAACTACAGTAATGAGATTAATGGAAGAGACCATGCACCGTGGACAACAGATTTATGCCAAGGACAGCATGTCAGAGAAATAGAGGATGGCCCTTTCAATAAGCAGTGCTGGGCAATTGGACCTTCATCTAAAGAAACTGAAACTTGACCTTACCTTACACCACATGCAAAAGTTAATAACAGCCTGATCATAGATAGTGCAAGGCTAAACAACAGTCTTTGTAGAAGATAATATAAATAGGGAAGGGTTTTTTTAAGCAGGACACAATGTTTTAAACATAAAAGGTTTAATAAATTTCCTTGAGCATGAAAAGCAAGCCACAGAGTGGAAGGAAATCTTTGTGACCCACATACCAAGAAGCACATGTATTTGGAATATACGCAGAACACCCATACAATTCAATGAGAAAGTGACATTAAGGGGGAAATGGGCAAAGGAGGGGATGTCCAAATTGCTAAGAAGCATGAAAATGTGTACAACCTCATTAGTCATGAGGGAAGTGCCAGTGAAAACTACAATCGAGAGGCACCTGGGTGGCCCCATTGGTTAAGCATCTAACTCTTGATTTTGGCTCAGGTCGGTTTGTAGGACTGAGCCACACATTGGGCTCTGTGCTGACAGTACAGAGCCTGCTTGGGTTTCTGTCTCTCTCCCTCAACCCCTGCCCAGCTTCTTCAGGTGCACTCTGTCTCGCGCTCTCTCTCAAAAAATAAATAAATAAATAAATAAATGTGAATAAAATAATAAAATAAAATAACAATGTCGAGGTGCCTGGATGGCTCAGTCAGAGGAGCATGAGACTCATGTTCTCAGGGTTGTGGGTTTGAGCCACATGTTGGGTGTAGAGATTATTTGAAAATAGGGTCTTAAAGGGAAAAAAACAACAACTATGATATAAAACGACACTACATGCACCAGAAAGACTGAAATGAAAAGGACTAAGAAGAACATAGTGTAAGTTCTCAGCTTTTATAACCTGAGCCTAATCATAAAGAAACACTAGACAAACCCCAACTGGAGGACATTCTACAAAATAACTATATGTTTCCACAATGCCATTAGCCTGAAAGACAATAGCTGAGGAATGGTTTGATTTTAAAGAAATCTAAGGGGAGGGGCGCCAGGCTGGCTCAGTAGGTGGAGTGTGCAACTCTTGATCTCAGGGTTGTAAGTTTGAGCCCCACGTTGCGTAAAGAAATTACTTAAAATAAAATAAAGTTTAAAAAATAAAATAACTTAAAAAAAAAAGAAAAGAAAAGAAGGGGTCATGAAAGCTACATGCATTGAGTGACCCTGGATTCTATGCCATCCTAGAAAAATAAAAATTACAATAGAGGAGGACATTTCTGAGACCACTGGTGAAATTTGAATAAGATCCACAAACAAGATAATGGAATTATTTCAAGATTATAGTTTTGATTTTAGTAATTAAATTATAATTACTTAAGTGAATGTCCTTGTTCTTAGGAAATGATCACACTTAATCTTTTAGGATGAGAGCCTGATGTCTGCAACTTAGTTTTAAATGTTTAGAAATATGTATCTACAAAATTATTATATGTTCATATATTTATATGTAAATATATTTATAATATATCATGTAATGTATATTATATATGAGAAAGTTAGATAGATACATAATAAAGCAAATGAGGCAAAAGCTTTCCATAGACTACATTGATCAAAGATACTGGACAAGGCTTTTAAAATATAACTTATAAATTAATATTGATTTATGCAAAACAATGCTGTAAAATTCTGTTTAATTAAATGAGTGTCCCCAGATATATTGAGAGAAAGAGGGCCTGTCATCATTGCGTCTGTAGCAAATTCCCATTTATCTCTTCTACGGTTGGTTACCAATGGCCTTTTTAGACATCCTAGATGTCCAGAGATGGCTCCCAATCAGTCATCTCACTTTGGATGGTAGAAAGCACATTACACAGGTTCAATAAACGTTGGCTAATGGTAGTGACATTTGCAAGCAATAAAAGAAGATTGGTTGATGAGTTCATTATACAGATTATACCTGATAGCTGTGTGCTTCTTTGCAAATTTAGCTGAATAGCCTTGAGCCACAATTTAAGGCTGTTCATTTATTGTCAAAGGAAGATTAGAAGATGCCATAGTCCGCAAGAAGGTGATCACTTATTCCTTCTTTTTGCCTGGGGACTTGTACTTCTCACATTCTCTCTCTCAGCTGAAGCCCAAAGAACTATAGTTCAGAGTCATGTTTTTTTCTTTTAAGTGTATTTATTAATTTTAAGTGTTTATTTAGTTAGTTTTGAGAGAGAGGCAGAGTGAGAGCATGGGAGGGGCAGAGAGAGAGAGAGAGACACAGAATCTGAGCTGTCAGCTCAGAGCCCATCTCAGGGCTGGAACTCACAAACCACAAGATCATGACCTGAGCTAAAGTCAGGTGCTTAACTGACTGAGCCACCCAGGTGCCCTTTTAAGCTTATTTATTTTTGAGAAAGAAAGAAAGAGAGAAGGGAAGGGGTAGAGAGGTAAGGGGAGAGAGAGAGAGAGAGAGAGAGAGAGAGAGAGAGAGAGAGAGAGAGAGAGAGAGAATCCTAAGAAGGCGCCACACTCGGTGTAAAGTTTGACCTGGGGCTTGATCCCAGAACTCTGGGATCATGACTTGAGCCAAAATCAAGAGCCCAACACTGAGCCACCCCGGTGCCCCACAAATCAGATTTTGTAAATATGCACA
>NC_043713.1:17026291-17031331 GCF_006229205.1 Suricata suricatta | reverse complement strand
GAGAGAGAGAGAGAGAGAGAGAGAGAGAGAGAGAGAGAGAGAGAGAGAGAATCCTAAGAAGGCTCCACACTGTCAGCATGGAGCCTGATATGGGGCTCAAACTCATGAACCCCGTGATCATGACATCAACTGAAACCAAGAGTCAAACACTTAAATGACTGAGCTACCGGGTGCCCCAGAGTCATATTTTAAACTAAAGGCAGATCTATTGATGCCTAGCCGAGTACTGGTTAGTTCACTCTACTATTGCTAGAGAATTAAAACAACGGAAGGTTCACTATAATAACTTTCCTTACACCCAAAAGTAAAAAGTCCTGGAAGAATATCATTCTACTAGGTACAGTGTTCTTTAAATTATCCACAGTTTCAAATATACATGAAATCATATATACTCATACATGCCTAAAGAAATTCTGAAAGAATGTTCTTGAACTTGACAAACGCAATTAGTGACCCGTGAGGGCTCCGAGATGAAAACTGAGCAGATGAAAGACACAAAAGGTTTTCACTGCAAAGTGTTTCACATTTTTAAGTCCGTGAACTGTGTGAATTATTGATGACTGAGAAAAGAAATCCAGAGCTAACTTAGCGGACTCAACAAAGATGCAACCTTGACTCTGGAGTTTTATAAGGCTAGTTTTCTGCCCCTGAAGACCTCTTTTGTTTGCCCCAGCCCGTCGTGCAGGTGTTGGTGATAACAGGGCACAGAAGTTTATGGGATTATGCGCAAATAAAGGACACCTGGCCTCCCCACTGTTCTTCTACAATCTTCCATCCAAAGATAAACGTGGTACATTACAAATGAAGTTTGTGGCATTGCTCCAGAGAGGTAGGAATAAATGAAATCTTCTCAATGCCAAACGGAATTTTTTTTAAGTTAAAATCACATGAAAGAAAACTCGAGTCTCTCTTTTTAAAAAGTATTTGTTATATTGTTTTTCTGATGGCGAGAATGAAATAGAGATTGTTGTAAGAACTTTGGAGTGAGTACACAAAAACTAAAGAGGAAAGCTCACTAATACTTAAGTCAGAGCTTAACAGGGGTGAAGTTAGCCTTCCCCGTTTAGAACACATTTACGAGGCAGAGAATAAATTTCAACTCAGCTGCAACGGGATAATTTGTTTTTCCCTAATTACGGGACGTGATACACCAACCTCTGAGTGTTGGCAGGACACAGGGCCTCTTACTAAAACTGGAAATCAGCTGTCCCAATTTGTAGACATGTCATGATCCCAAACCCATCTGGAATGCAAACCACTCTTTTCTCATAGAACAACGTAGAAATGATGGCAAGATTCTGAGGCAAGCAACAGAAAGCCCCATAATTCACAGTGACTCAGAAGGCCAGCAGTGCTTTGTTACAATGAAAGGGAAGGGAGGTGACCTTTTGTTTGCCTCAAAAAAAAATTGATACAGAAAGTATTTTGTTACACTGATATGAGAAATATACAGCAGAATAAACTTCTATCTATTATTTATCTGAAGTGATTTCATTCCTTCGTATTTGCTCCAACACTCTTGGCTTTAAGTCCTTTCCTCTCACTTTTGTTTACCATTACCACTGTGCATTCATTTCTAAACACTTTCCCCATTTTTATCTTCATTCTCTTCAGCCCTAACTTTGAATTCAAACAAACCCTCTTCAATTTCCTGTGGAATTTCAAAATTGAAAACATCTTGTGTGGGAACACATCAAACGAAGAAGCTTCTGCACCGCAAAGGAAGTCACTAACAAAACAGAAAGATAGCCTACTGCACGGGAGAAACTATTTGCAAATCATATATCTGATAAGTGACTAATATCCAAAAGAGACGAAGAATTCATACAACTCATTAGCAAAACAACAATCGGTTAAAAACTGGGCAGAGTCTCTGAATAGACATTTTTTCTAAAGAATTCATCCAGATGGTAACAGGGGCAGGAAAAGGGGCTCAACATCACTGATCATCAGGAAAATGCAGATCAAAACCACATCAAACAGACTTTTAAATACGGAGAACAAGTTGATGGTTGTGGGGGGGGGCGGGGGAGGTGATGGGGAAGAGGTGAAATAGGCCAGGGGATTTTATAAACTTCCAGTTATAAAATACACAAGTCATGAGGATGACAAGTCCAACATACGGAACACAGTCAGTAATACTGTGACGTTGCTACATAGTGACAGATGGTGACTACGCATACTCTGCTAAGCACTGAGCAATATATAGCATTGAATTGACATGTTGTACCGCTGAAACTAATATAACCTTTATGTTCATCGTACTTCAATAAAAACCCCACAATAAGATAACACCTCACACCTGTTAGAATGGCCATTCTCCAAAAGACAAAAAATAAGTGTTGGCGAGGATATGAAGAAAAAGAGAATCTTTTACACTGTTGGTGGGAATGTAAATGGGTGCAATTATGGAAAACAGTATGGAGACTCCTCTGGAAATTGAAAACAGAACTACCATGTGATTTAGCAATTCCATTCCTGGGTACTTATCTGAATAAAATTAAACACTAATTCAAAAAAGTATATGCACCTCCATGTCCATTGAAGCATTATTTACAAGAGCCAAAAGGTGGAAACAATCTAAGGGTCTACGGAGAGACATATCTAGATATAATACATCTATTATAGATACAGATGCAGAATATTATTTAGCCATAAAAAATATGGAAATCCTGCAACTTGTAACAACATGGATGAACCTTGAGGGCATTATACTAACAGAAGTAAGACAGAGAAAGACAAATACCACATGATCTCACCTCTATGTAGAATCTAAAAATGAAAAAAACAATAACAAAAAAGAGCCCATAGATACAGAGAATAGATTGGTGGTTGCCAGAGGTGATGGGTGCAGGAGAATGGGTGGAGAGGGTCAAAAGGTATAAACCTCCAGTTTTAAAGGAAATCCTGGGGATGTAGTGTATAGCATAGTGAGTGTAGTTAACGATGCTATATTACATATTTGAAGTTGCTAAGAGCATAGATCTTAAAAGTTCTCATAAGAAAAGACAATTTCTGTAACTGTGATGATGGGTGTTGTAAGACTCACACTGACGACCATTTTGCAGCAGACACAAATATCGAATCAGTAGGTTGGACATCTGAAACTAATACGTTACATGCCAATTACACCTCAAAAACAAATCTTGTGTGTGGAGAGCACACTAGTTACTCTGGCTTTCTCTTGAGGGTGTGTGAACCTTCTAGAAGGTAGAGCGGTCTGAGCAACCCCTTCCTCTCAGTGAGGAGCATATCCACGACAATGTGACCACCACCAGCTACAGAAACAACAGCACTGGCAAAATGACTGCTGTCATTTGCAGCTCACTTACCTTGTCCCAGGCACTATTTTTAAAAGGAAACTTCTTTCCGTTGGTCTAGCTCATGAGAATCACGCTCCCAAACACACAAATGAAGCCAACAACTGTCCTTGGGCCGTGTGGGACTTTGCTAGAGTTGCCATGCAGGACACTGCCCACTGGGGGGTTACACAACAGAAATTTATTTCTCCCCGTTCCAGACCGGAAGTCTGCTATCAAGGTGTCTGCAGGGTTGATTTCTCCTGACAGCTCTCTTTGGCTTGTAGAGGGCCTCCTTCTGCTTGTGTCCTCCAAGGTCTTTCGTATGGCTGCCCATCCATGGTGTCTTTGCCTCTTCATAGAAGGACACCAGTCCTATTGGATTAGAGAGCCGCCCAAACAACCTCACTTAACCTTAGTAAAGGCCCTATCTCCAAATTCAATCACCTTGGGAGCTGGGGCTTGAATCTATGAGTTGGGGGTGGGTGAGGGGTGGGTTATGTTAGCTCATAACAGGCAACATAATCCTGCACTTTATCTCTACCCCCTGGCCTGGACCTCTACCATAGCTGATTAAATGCCTGCCCTGCGCTGGGTCTCCTGGGGAGTTGGGAAGCAGGCAAAGGTGCTGGCCATCTTTGCTGATTGCTTCTGGGGGAGGGATGAGAGACTGAGCTGGGGCAAGGAGGGCTGGAGTCCACACCGCACCGGCACCAGCGGCAACAGCATCAGAGCCTAATATACAGTTCTCTGCATTTTATGTGCAGAAGAGTCTTTAATTCTTGTAATAATCCTATGAGATAGTATTATCTCCAGTGTATAGATATGGAAGGAAAAGAGAAAAGTTGAATAATTTACCCAAAGCCAAATAATAATTTATGTTTGTTTTACATAAAGAAGCAGAGAGAATAGGAGAGAGAAAGAGAGTGAGAGAGAGAGAGATGAAGATTCACAAACTGGAAAGGGCAAGAGCTCATGCAAACAGAAGAAGAAAAAGACAGGTGGACAGACCTCAGTATTTGGAGGAAGTGGGGGCTCAAAATCACGATGATTTGGGAAATGATGAGCCACGCGTCCTCAGTTGTTTTCACCAGCTGGTGGGCCTGGGCATACCTATGAGGTGTGTGAAGTGCTTATCAAAGTGCCCAACATAAAATGAACAATAAGAGGATGACAGTGATACTGACACTATTGTTGAAGCAACACATTGGCTTCAACTTGGGAATCAGAAGAGCTAGGCGTATAATCATTCGCGTGACAAATATTGAGTAGGAATGCTTTGTCAGGCGCTGGTGCTATGGCCCAGTGAGCGAGACCGACATGTTCTCTGTGCCTCCAGAGCTCAGCATCTGGCCTGGTGGGGGTAGGGGCGGACAGGGAAGATGGGCGGTGACAACTAGGTTGGCACCTTCTATACTTTGGAAATAATGAGAAAGCCCGCTGGTGGAAGAAACTTCCAGTATGAGCTTTGCAAGACATGCAGTGTCACTCGTTTGTTCCTTTAATTTTTATACGTTTACAAAGGACCTTTGAGTCCAAGACATTATGCTAAAGCTTGGAGTACAACAATGACAGAGAAAGATGTGACCTTGCCCTCATGGTACTACGAGGTGTTGGGGGAGACAAACATTAAACAATTATACCAAGAGTAGGGGGGAGAGAGAATGTTCCAGTCTGCAGGACCCGCCAAGGCAGAGGTCTAGGCGCGAGAGAGTGTCTGTTAGAAGTTCCGTTGAGGGGT
>NC_043713.1:16982705-17026191 GCF_006229205.1 Suricata suricatta | reverse complement strand
GGGGGGGGGGGACAGCTAAATTCAGGTTCTAGTAGAGAATGAGTGCCCCATCCATTCTCCTGGAAGAAGGGATACTTCCTCTTCCTTCTTTCCCTCTTCTTCCTCACCCCACCCTTCCTCACAGCATTCAAGGAAAAAGGAACTCCCACTCTGCCCAATTCTTTGGGAGCAACAGATATTGTCCCGTCCTTCCAAGCCAGGAAAGGACAGGTTGCTACCTTCCCCTCTGTGCAATGAGAGGAGATGCTTGTTTTCCTTTAACGCCCCCTCTCCCTATCAAACCAGCAGAGGGACAGGAGCCAGTCTTGTGGATTTGGCTTTTACTGTAACTCCCCACCTCCGAAATGAATGATGCACTTCGGGAGGGAGGGAAACAGAGCCCAAGGCCAGCAGTTGAGGGACCTGGGGTTTATTTCCAATGGGGATGGGTTTATTTCCAATTTATTTCCAAGTCTCCTTGAACCCCGTCCCAACCGCCTTATCCTCGGTTTCCTCTGTGGAAAAGTCAGAAGCTAAGTTAAAACCCCGTAGCCCGTGAGCTAGATTTCAGAATAACATTTGCAGAAGAGAAAGTATTTTCTGAAGCTGTGTTTACTTTGGGGTTTGATAAAAGAACATAAAAGGCTCTGATTGGTGCTATTTAAATATTTGTTCCAGGACTGATATTTGCATTTAGGGTAAAATGAATGGATGCACATTATTTATGATTAAGTCTAAAGCTCAGAGAAAGGGGAATAACATATGGCGTCAGAAGGCAGTTAAATGAGTCTGATCACAAGTAAAATAAAGCCCTTGCTATCAACTCTTCCCCCCACTAGCTAACCCTATCTCCACCTTGCTTGATCATTTTCATGTGTCTTCTAAAACCCACCCTCATTGCTTTCAAAGATTTTACAACCTCTAGGGGAAAGAGGCATGCAATTGAACTACATGATAAATAGTAAACACCCACTAACCCCCCCCCCCCCAGTGAAAAGCTAATAGTCTTGATGAATGAGTGGTCTACAACTGATTGCACCTAAGAGCTAATATTTTCCTGCTACCGGTCAATTCACTTTCAGCAATAATGACCAGGGCAAATGACCTACTTTTTTTTTTAATAACAAAGGATACAATAAATGGGCAACAAATTGCTCCTCTCTGTATAAGCAACACTCTCAGGGGTAAATTTTCAAAGTGCTAATGGCCACCATACTGGACAAGTGGGGATTTTCCTACTAAGGGATCAGAGAAGGTGACTGAAGATAATGGCTTTCATAAAGAGCGAGCTGGTAGCCAGGAGAACTAAATCCTTGGGTCTGTGGCAAGATCTGAACTGTGAAAATAGTTAAGATCAGAGAATTGTCTGGCCCTCTCTGTATTAGCGTGGGAAGGCTCTGATTGCTTGCTGCTTGATATAATGGTATACTGAGACCAGAACCAGACACACCACTGAAACCAAAAATCCTGGATAAATTTAATAAAATCCACCAATTTTCCAGAGGGAATGCATAAAAATCACCCTTTCTGCGCTTTGATTTGTGGAGGTGCACACATTTACTCTCTGCACACGCCTGACTCCATCCCACCCCCCAAAGCGCTCCATCAAACACCCTCATCTACGTGACGGGTCAGGAGCATTCACTGTCTGCTCCCCGAGCTGCTATCTTCTGTTGTTTTCATGATGCCTATTGCACCGTAGGATGGAGGTCCACCAACAACTCATGCTTCCTTTTCCATTAAGAGTTGGTTCTGGGGTGTGGTTGCTCAACTACGCACTGCATTTTCCAGACCCTTTTGTCACCTAGGTCAGGGCACAAACTAGTTCATGGAATGGAATATGAGCAAAAGTAATAAGTATCAGTCCCAGGCTAAGGTTAAGAAGCATCTTCTTTACCCTGTTCTCCTCTATCTAGCTATGGACCGATGCCCAGAGGGATGCCCCTGTTGCAGGGGACAAAGCCTCTGTCAGCTGGGTCCCTGCATCACTGTGTGCAGCGGAGCCTCTTCGATGCCAGTCAGGAACCCTGCTTTGGGCTTGATATGAATAAGACATCAAAGTTTGAGATGTAAACAGTTATGTGCAAAGCTTCTTCTCACTGGTCACTCTTCCCCAATATCCTTTACTGGTCTTCCCCTTCTTTCCAGACCTCCAAATGCTGGAGTACTCCTAGGCTCGAATTTAACATGTACAAAACTTAGGTCTTGATTCTACTTCCTCAAATCGATTCCTCCTCCAGCATTAGAGGTGAGCATAGGCTGTTGTGCAGCCATGGAGCAGCCCTTAACCCAGGCCGTAGGGGTAAGGGAAGGTTTTCTGGGAAAAATGGCAGCAGAACTCAGTCTTGAAAGAAGAGCGAGAATTACAGAAAGAAAATAAGATGGTTGGGGAAACTCCCATCAGAAACTCAGAAGAAAGCAGGAAACTAGGTAGTGTATCAGCGAGTTGGAGAGTAAGATGTGAGTTTCAGGAGGAAGTTAGTTGTTGGCAGAGCTTGGATCATTCCCAACAGGCATATCATGTCAAGGTATATCTAGGAGGCCATACTGAGCCAAAGGAAAATGTAATCAACCATTTATTATAGAATTCCTGTTATAATATACGTAAACTTGAACAAAATTGAAGATAAGAACTCATTCCCTCCGTCCTTGCCATTCAAGTCAAGCTCCTGGGTGCATAAGAAGTGAGTCCCACTCCGGGTAGGAGGTGAGCCGCATTCATGTTTCACGTATCATGAGCCTGCCCATCAGAACCATTTAAGGGGCTTTTTGAAGTTAGACTCTAGATTCTGGGACTCTGCCTCTGACCTGCCTTCTTATTCCCGCACACTCTTTCTTGGGAACCACGGAGGTCTATGCCTCTCCAGCTATGATTCCAACATGCTCCCTACTATAATTCCATGGCCTTATGGGTCTATCACATACATCCAAGGGTCTGAGAGAATGAAGTTTGCGACTTTTCTTTTCATCTAACAACTGCTAGGAGCCCTGAAGGGAACCCAGGAAAAGCTGCACAAGGTTATTCTGCCTCTCCACAGACCCTGCCCCTGCATGCCTCTTGTCTAACCCCTTTTTTCTTGTCTAACTGGGATCTTGAGGCAAGAGTGGGTGCATACAGGCATGCATTCGTGTGTGTGTGTGTGTGTGTGTGCGTGTGCATACGTGTGTGTGTGTGTGTGTGTGTGTGTGTGTGTGTGGTCTCTTTTCCCCAACTCCCACCACAATCTATACCACCGTGCTGCAGAGGCCCAGCATGGATCATCCCAGATGGCTTATTCATTACCGCTCCCCTCCTCCTGCTCCTGGCTTCAGTCCCCAGCCAGGGAAGCCAAGGGACACAGTTCTCATGGAGAGCTACGAAAACATTGTACAGAGAGGGAGCCATGGGCACAGGAGTGAGCAAGTTCTGGATTTCAGGTTTATCGAGTGTGCAATAGGACGTTTGGCCCAAATGCCTTCTAAGGAAACTTCGAGAGCTAAACTCCATGGGTCAGAGTGTTCTTGAAAATTTGTTCTTGTTTTTAAATGATGGTGTCTGGTAATATTGTGCAGCTGTCCAAAACAAAGCCCTTGTATATTCTGCCACACTTCTGAAAAGCACATGGAAAAATATGTGAAATTTGAAGTATCACCAAACTACACAGACTGAGGACAGCTATGCACACTTATGTATTTCCATTCAAAATGCTAAAGGTTGGGGCGCCTGGGTGGCTCAGTCAGTTCAGCATCCAACTTCGGCTCAGGTCATGATCTCATGGTTCCTGGGTTCGAGCCCCGCGTTTGGCTCTGTGCTGACAGCTCAGAGCCTGGAGCCTGCTTCGGATTCTGTGTCTCCCTCTCTCTCTCTCTGCCCTTTCCCTGCTCATGCTCTGTCTCTCTCTGTCTCTCAAAACTAAATAAATGTTAAAAATTTTTTAAAAAAATGAAAACATGCTAAAGGTACATGAAGCTATGGAAAGTTTTTGCATTGGGCAATAAAAGTGTGGGTGAAGATAAATTATGTAACTTTTTCTGAAAGTTGTTTTAATAATAAATATTTAAACAAATTAAAATGATAGCAGTTTAGATGAACAATGCTGCACCGGTTTTTTCTGGATATGCGGTGTATGAGGGGAGAGACTGAGAAGTGTACATTTCTGTTACTCATTAACTATGTTGTCAATACTGTTTGAGAAAAAAGGTTTTGAAACATGGGTATCTATTCTAATTCTCTTTTTTATTTTTTATTTTTTTTTTAATCTGAGAGAGAGCGCGCGCGCATATGCATACGAGCATGGGGGAGGGCAGGAGGGCAGAATGAGAGAGAAAAAGAGAGAGAGAGAGAGAGAGAGAGAGAGAGAGAGAATCCCACGCAGGCTCCACACTCAATGCCGAGCCCCCCTGGAGGCTCGATCCTACGACCCTGCGATCATGACCTGAGTTGAAATCAAGAGTTGGACGCTCAACTGACTGAGCCACCCAGGCGCCCCTCTCTGTGTTTTTTTAAAGCTGAATTTTGCTTCTTCCCGTGTTCCAGTCTCAAGATTTCTTTGAAAAGTAATATTCCTCTTAATTGTCTTTAAAAATTGTCAAGGAAAATTTGTACTGATTGTAGAATGGAGATAGATGCTCTGAAATGCACACTTTTTTTTATTAGTTAAGAGTCAGGATTTACCCAAGTTCCTTTGGGAAGGGTGTGTATACTTTCCATGCTCCCCAACAACCATAATTTTGAAAAAACTGAGGATATTTTGAAATGGGCTTCTAATCAAGCAGGAAGAGACCTTATTCATGAGGATACTTGACGCATTTTTATGTTCTCAGTCGTCAGAAAAACAAGTGACTCCGTCAATATTTGTTGAATGAATGGATGAGTATATACAGTATGCACATGAGGATGCATGAATGAATATATGGAAATATATGGAAATATATGGAAAACGTCTACAGAAATGGGCTTATCTAGTGTCTGACAGACCTTTGGAGCTTTGTGATCATTGGCAAGATGTTACTTTTTTCCCTAATCTCACTTTTCACTTGTAAAGTGGGGACAACAGAACATCCATCACGGATGGAGTTCCCATTAAGAGGACACGGTGCCTGGCATATTGTCTGACACGGAGCCATGACACGAGAGATAAAAAAGAACTCCTTTTCCTGCCCATCCTCAACTTAGAGTTGTATCTTTTTATAAGAGAAGGGAATCTAACCTTCTGTTTGTCCCTAGCCAACTGTCACATCAACTTGTATAAAAATGTGGATATTTTGGTAGGAACTTTTAAAAATGGTGTCATTAATGCAAATCTCATAGTAATGCGGAACTCATCTTTCCTGTGAGCCTGGCGTGTGCTAAAACCCGATAATCTTGAATCATTCGAGAATGCTTTATCGCTAGCTTTCTGTACTGAATCGGAATTTGGGGGGCTGGGAGGAGAAGACTGTGTTGTTTCCCGCACTCTCAGGGAGATAGAGAGGCAGAGCTGTGTTTGGAAACTCCTGGCCAGCTTTTCATTTCACAGGATGGGGTCCTGGAAGGTGTTGTCCACAAATAGTCAAGGCCAAGAGCGGTTTCTGACTGACCTCTGGTCACCTGCTAGGTTCAATGGATCACGTTAATGCAAATTGTAATCCTGTCTCTTGTACTTCCTTGTGATTTTGTCCCTGGGGCTGTTGTAAAAGGTCTGCACCAGGGTGGAGAGGCAGTCCTCCCAGCTCTGAGGGCGGCAGGTGGCATTAGCTTGGGGCTGGTCTCTGGACTATGCAAATCAGCTGCTGACCCCAGGCCAGTCATTGAAGTCTATGAAAACAAGCCAACATCTACACGCTGTCTGAGAAAGTTGGGCAAGACCTTTCCTCTGCCTATTGAAACAGGTGACCTTAGAACTCCTGACCCATAGGTCAGTCAGAAGGCACTGTGAGGGCTGCTGAAGACCTTGAGGCAGCCCAGGGGGTGGTGAAGAGCCTGGGCTTCGGAACTGGACCCCCGAGCCCATATCCCGGCCCCTTGGGCAAGTTTTCTTCTCTGTAAAAGGGGGTTATAACATTACCCGCCTTTTATGGTTGTTATGAGGCTTAAATGGGCCAATATGTATAAGCACCTTAGAGTAGTGAGTGCCCAGCATTTAGTAAGTATTCAGTAAAAGCTGGGTGGGTGATTTATTAGATTCTTTTCAAAGCACTTTCCACCTGTCTTGATATGGAGTTTCTGATATCCCCTTAGAATGGTGGATTAGACCCGTCAAACCACATGCTGCTTTGATACATGACTTTCTTTATTGGGTCCCTAGATGGCCCATTGCTTTTTCACCCACTGAGACCTCCTGACCAAGGGGTTAGTCTTCTTCTAGTGAGACAAGATGGTCTCCACCTAAGCTGTTATATGAGATCACACACCCCCTTTTCTGTGCTTAGTTCGTAATAAATGGTGCTCGATTCGGGAGGAGCTTGAGTCCTCAGTGCCGTCCTTTACTGGAGAGGCTTCATGTCTAATGCCCAAAATGACAAGAGGTGGCGATGAAGCTCACATATTCTGCAAGTCAGCATGGCTGAGTAAAGTCCTCATGTCCACGGAGAAAAGAACCTAATTCAGGCTCCACTTCCGGAACTAGAAAATTAATGTTTAATCAGACCAATTCATCAGCGGCTGTATACATCTGACCTTCCCTAAAGTCCTTTAAGGCCATGAGAACAATTGTCGTGGGGAAATGGAAATTCTAAATTGTACTGGCCTTTTACCACCTTACCACTCAAACAATAGTAACCACTAGTCTGAATCTTATGCTACTCCTTCTTTTGCTTTTCCTCATAGCTTTATCTTAGATGATATACACGGGCATATTTTTTTTTAGTTTTTTGTATGTTTTTGAATTTTCTATAAGTGAAATCATTGTGTCTGTGCTCTTTTGTGTCTGGCTTCCTTAGCTTGACATATTGCTTAGATTATTTTAGCATGGCTGAACTCAGTAGTATGCTTGCTGCCGTGCAGCATTCCATGCGGGCTACCTCACTATCTATCTACTCTACTGTGGACAGAAACCAGGATTGTTCCCACTGTTTGCTTGTTTGCTGTCACTGATCATGGTGCACACCCATAGATCTTGCCGCTGCCCTCATGTAAGTTTAATAACTGTAATTTTTGTGAATACGGTAGAATCTATCACTGCACTTACATTCCTTCATTTGGACCTCAATACCCCTCTGTGTGATGGCTCTTCTCCCACTGAGGATGCGGAGTGCTGGAAAGAACATTGTTCTCGCCCTAACGATAGGAGAAAGCGGAATAATCTACATCAAAAACTTTTTTTGAGTGGTTCACATGACAGATGTTGCAAGGCAATAAGTAACTGGAATTCCAAGGAGGGAAAGAATCCTTCCAGTAAAGAAGGACACATGGACTGTTTTACCTGTGGCAGAGCATGGGAGAAAGATGAACTAGGCTCCCTAGAAGCAGGTCAGATGAAATCAGCTAGGGGGCACCTGGTTGGCTCAGTAGGCGGAACATGCGACTCTTGATCTCAGGGCTGTGAGTTTGAGCCCCACATTGGACACTGAAATTGCTTACAAATAAAATCTTTGAAAAAAAAAAAGAAGAAATAAGCTAAAATTTTAACAAATTGCTTAAGGTTGAGGATCCACTAGCATGACAGTATAGCCCTAGAAATCCAAACACAAGAGAAGTTGGAACTCGTTTGTAGCTCTTTTCCAGAGGCTTCCATTAGGTGCTCACAAGAACTTTGGAGGCAGGGTGGGAGACTAGAGAGAGGTACCCTCACCGGTGTGGGCCTGTGGGAGGGGTTTGGCCACTACTATCACATGGCATAAAACCTCCTTGCCTGGACTCTTGCATACAGAGAAAGTTGTAAGCTGCTTGGAAAAGGGCACAAATCTCTACCTCCAAGACCTAGATAAGGGCCTACTGTTTCTGGGGAAAGGAAAGAAGAAATCTACCCCTGGGGGAGGAAGAGGAAAGAGCCCTAGGTCCAAATCCTATGCTGTATCATTCAATGTTTCTCTCTCTCCCCCACTCCCTCATCAACACCCTCCCCCCATCTGTTCAGACATAGGGAAAAAGGCCATGTGAGGACGCAGAGAGAAGGCAGCCGTCTGTAAGCCAGGAAGAGAGCCCTCATCAGAAATGGACCCCTGCCAGATCTTCACCTTGTACTTTCAGCTTCCAGAACTGCGAGAAATCAATGTCTGCTGTTGAAGCCACTCAGTCTGTGGTATTTTGTCATGACAGCTTGAGCAGACTAATACAAACTGCAAATGAACCCGATGCCACTGAACTGTACACTTACAAATGGTTATGATGGTAATACATTTTATGTTATATTATATATATTTTATCCATATGGTAATAGCTGCCAGCTGGACCACAGAGCTGAGCTGGACACTCAGCAGTGTGTAAAGCAGGTACCCCCTGCTATGGGTGAGAAGTGAGTTATATAGCATATTCTCAAACCAAAGCCAAAGGAAGGTCTGTTGCTTCCTGCAAAAATGCAAGAATTATGCCTAGTGGGTTGGTATATAAGAAAACACATTAAGGTAAGTAAAGTTCTGCTCAACAATCACACAGTATGTAGAGCTGGCCGAATAGCATAACTATATATTTTTTAGGCAATGTGAGTCATTGTTACATATTATTTGCAATGATTGCTGGTTTGTTTGGGTCTATTAATTCCTTCGTGTGAATACCTCCAGGTTTGAGGCGTCTGTGAGACATCCAAGTGGTGATACCGGGTAGAGAGCTGGATGTGGGTCTGGTGCTTGTGGTACCAGAGCTATGAGTTTGACAAGAATCTATTTAATGTATTTACTTATGTAGCCCTGGGACAGAAGAGAACACTGAGGGATTGTAGGTATAGACAAGGGGAGATGAGACGAGATTGGGCGCGTTCAGGGTGGTATGGCCATAGACTAAACAAGGGGAAATGAAGACAGATGTTCTTAAGATCATCGACACTTAGAGGTTGGGTTGCTGAGGAGAAACCAGTTAAGGAGGAGAGGCCAGTGCAGTGGAGGAGGGTCAGAGAGTGTTTGAAAGTGAAAGAGAAATCAACTGTGTCAATTGTTGCTAAAAGATCTCGGCAGGTGAAGATTGAGAACTGACTATCGCCTTTGACACAGGTCACCACGGGACAGGATGATGATCTTGAGGAGGACCATTTTACTAGAATGGCAGACATGGAAACAGCCCAAATGGAGCAAGTTTGAGAGCTAATGAGAGGTGGGAAAGGGAGCACATGAGAGGGAGTAGCTGGAGTGGGACTTAGAGAAGTTATGAGAGAACACTTTTTGAAAGACGTGTTATCCACCATGTTTGTTTGCCAATGGGAATGGTTGGTGGAGGGACAAGTCAACATGGTAGGAGAGAAGGGGATGATTGCAGGACCAGAGTCCTTGGAAACAGGAAGGCATTGAAATCTAAGCACGCGTGGAGGGGTTGGGCTCAGGGAAAAGCAGAGACCTTCCTCATCTCTAACAGGAGGGCAGGTGGAATATGCAGGAGCAAGCACAGGTCAGTTGGTAGACTGTGTGGTAGAGACAGAGAAGAGAAGCTCTTTTCTGACTGCCTTCACCCTTATTGGGAAAACACCACTGACTGAGGGGTTGGCTGAGGGAGGGTGACTTGAAGAGAGAGAAGAAAGTATGAGATAACTGCTACAGAAAGTAAAGAAGGGAATGTTCCAGGGAGAGTGACAGGCATTCCTAGATGCCCCACAACAGTTGTGATCCTAATTTTCAAATAAATCAATTCAACTTGTTTAGTGAAAACAAAATTGTTTAAGTATTCATCTGTGCGTAGGTAGACACTCAAAGATCAGTTGGGTTAGCTCAGGGTTTGGTTTTTTCTACGTGTACCAGCTAGGATGTTCTTGTTTGCCAGTAACAGAAAACCTCTCTCAAACCAGCTTAAACAATAAGAAAATGAATTATTTAACTTAAAGGAAGGTTCAGAGGTAGGTCAAGCTCCAGGGATGGTTGATTCTGTGCCCCATTGATTTCTTCAGGTTCTTTTTTCTCTTCCCTGCTGTTTGTTCACATATTCGTTCCTCCTTATGGCTTGTGTCTTGCAGTTGTGACGTGACAGCTGCTGGCAGTTAGGAGCCACTTGCTTCCTTGTTCCTGCAGAGTAGGAGGGAGAGAATAGCTCTCATCAGCCCAAGAGCACAGGGCATTTTCTTCAGATCCTGACAATGACTGTGAGAGGAGGGCCATAGGATTGCCAGGATGGATTTAGATCCGTGATTCTCAAAGGGGGATTTTTGGACCAGCAGCATTAGCATCTCCTGAGAACTGATTTATAAAGTAAATTCTTGAGCCTCTATGGAGACCTGTTGAATCAGAATAGGTGTGGAAGCCCAGCAATCTGCACTTTTTCTTTAGTTATTATATTTTTTTTTATTAGAGAGAACGCACATACAAGCAGGGGAAAGGGACAGAGGGAGAAAGATAATCCCAAGCAGGCTCTGTCTCAGCACAGAGCCCTATCCAGGGCTCGATCCCACAACCCTGAGATCATGACTGAGCCAAAATCAAGAGTCGGATGCCTAACTGACTGAGTCATCCAGGCACCCTAGCAATCCGTGCTTTAACAAGGCTCTCAGGTGATTCTGAGGCAAAGATTGAGAACCATTGGCTTAGGACAGTGTGGTGAACTCCATGAATAAGAGGAGGGTTCTGCTGGGAAGAGGGTGTGGGGAATAGGCATCTACCAGTGTCTACTGGACCAGATGAGCATCTCAGAGTGAGACCGGGTTAGTAGGCTTAGGGGTATTTATAAGAGAGTGATTCCAGGGATGCGCCCTGAAAACTAAATTGTCTGAGAGGGAAAAGGGGACACAGAGGAATGATGGATAGTGGGAAAGTGAAGTTAGCAAACTTAAGAGCCAAGGAGGCTAGAGAATTGAAATGAGCTGGGGGATAGGAGGTGTGATGGCCATGAGACCGTACTCATAGACCTCCAACTACAGGGGGTGTAAGTGACCACTGGCCTTGTGTTTGCCCCCAGACCACACTTACCATGGGATGTTCCTACTACCAGATGAGTGTGGCGCGGAACTAAGGCTGGGCCACTCATGGGGCACACACTCCTTAGAAGGCTGACTTCGGGGCACCTGGGTGGCTCAGTGGGTTAAGCCTCCAGCTTCGGCTCAGGTCAGATCTCACGTTCATGGGTTCGAGCCCCACGTCAGGCTCTGTGCTGACAGCTAGCAGAGCCTGGAGCCTGCTTCCGGTTCTGTGTCTCCTTCTCTCTCTGCCCCTCCCCCTCTCATTCTCTGTCTCTCTCTGTATCAAAAATAAATAAAACATTTAAAAAAAAAAAAGAAGGCTGACTTCAGCTAGAGCTCCCCATCTCAGTTTTCATGAACCTTCTTTAGAAGGCTTGATGATACAAGAATCTTCCACCCAACCTTCTCTCCTGTTCTTCACTCATCTTAGATTTGTATCACGTCCTACAGCTTTATCCAACTCCCAATTTTTCCCTCAGGCACTTCCCTGTTAAAATCCCTTCACATTTAATCCATTTTGGCATCTGCTTCTTGGAAGACCTAGACCAACACAGAAGGTGATGGCTCTTGAGTTGAGTTTGAACCTATTATGTGAGATCAGTGAGAGATGAAGATTCATAGCTGATCATTGCAGGACAGCACAGGGACAGTCCCAGCCACCCTGGAGTTGACTTGGACAATTTTCCAGGTGGAGGGGAAGATGGCACCTTTGGTAGCCAGGATATCCCACTGCTGAAAACGCCCCCATTGGCTTAGTGACAAGCCTGGTGTTCGGTTGCCAGCCTCTTAGGGTTCCCCACAAATGCCTGGACAGGTAGAGCTCACTCCTCCACAGAATGAGCACAGCCTCCATGGATGTCGCCTTTCCAAGGCATTATAAGACAATCCCCACCCTGTGTCCCTTCACTGTAGACATGAGTAAACAGCTTCGTGGGTAAGGAGAAAAAGGGCAAATATTTTCTAAAGATTTGATTATGATAATCTGTCTACATTGCTCCCATTTTTCCCTCCGTGGCTGTGGCCCTGCACTGAGTGGTGGTACTGATCTCACCAGGGGGTTGGGAGGGGTCAGGAGAAAACGCTTGTGAGCTACTGTGAAAACAGTAAGCTGCTCTAACATGCACAGGGCTCTACCTCACTTTGGCTACACACACCTGAGGTGAGCCACAAACCATGTCCTAAATAGGCGCCACCCCATCTAAAGGGGCGCCATGTTGGGACCCTTTTGGATTCTTAGCCTGGAATCCAGGGTCCGTGAATGGCTTTTAGGGAGACTGAATTTCCTGAAGTTGTGTGTGCACCTTGTGTGAGTGAGTGAGGCTCATCTGAGGGACAGAGAAGGGAGTTCCGTCCATAGTTTGCATTATTTCTCAAGAGTTAGTGACTTCAAAAAAATTAATTAATTAATTAAAAAATATATATATATCAAGAGTAAGCCACTTCTTTTCAAGAGAAAAGTATTCAAACCAGACTTTAAAGAGTAAAGATCTGGGCTGTGAACACCTCGCCGTCGGAGCAGATGTGCTGCTGTCGCTCTCCACCTTCCGGTGAGAAGACCTCTCTCACCAGCTCCGTGGTCATAGAGGCAGTATTACGGATTCTATAGGATGGTAAGGAGAGAGGGATGGCTTATGGCACAAAGGGAACTGGTTTTTCTCCTTGATAAATCCGCTCATAAGAGGCTTTTTAAAAAGTTTATTTATTTATTTTGAGAGAGGGAGAGAGAGAGAGAGCACACAAAAGCAGGGGAGAGGCAGAGAGAGAGGGAGACCGAGAATCCCATGCAGGATCCTTGCTGTCAGTGCTGAACCCAACAGGGGCCTCGATCTCAGGAACCGAGAGATCATGATGTGAGCCGAAATCAAGAGTCAGAAGCTTAACTGACTGAGCCTCCCAGGCGCCCCCAAAGAGGCTTTTTATCTCCATAGAACTCTGTCTTGGGAAACTGAAAACTAAACTAAAACTAAACTAAAAACAAAAAAAGCATCATAGTTTCTATTTTCTCTTTTTTTTTTTTGTAGATGGTTCATCTAAGTAATCCTAGCTGTTTCCATATTAACACGTGAAGGGTTTCAGTAGACTGTTATAGGCACAGCTGCTTGAAATTGCATGACAAACTTAATTGTGTTACAGAAATGCAAAAAAAAAAAAAAAACCCAAAACCAAAACAAAAACCATTTTCATAGCCAGTTTTTCTGACCCAATAAGAGAAACCCCATCAAACACTAGAGGGCGCTACACACCGCAGAGCGGGCTCCCTGCCGAATCCCCTGCTGTAATGGTCGGCTCTCTTTGGGTATTTTACATTAACTGTACGGAAATAAGTAAAAACACGGAAGGAGAATGCCTTGTTCCATTTGTGCACCTGTCATGAGGGACCCGGCACACCCTTCCAGGGGTCTGTTCGGGTCTGGAGGCTGCAGCCGACCCCAGAGGGAGCTCCTGAGCACACCTGGCAGGCAGCTTGGTCCTGACGCCTTCCTCCTGCGGTGCTTTTCCGAAATGAAAAGCCAACCTCAGTTCCTTCCTAGATAGGCAACTAAGCTGGTGGAATAATAGATACACAGATTAGTGAGCATTCTAAGGCACTGATGAGATCTATTATGATCTGATCGATAGAGGAAAATGATGTACATGGGAGATTGACAGCAGGTTCATTTACTTATTTTTATTCACAATTTTCTACCACCTGCTTTACGCCGCAGCCTGAATAGTGTATATTTGAAGTGTCCTGACCCAGGCATTGATGACAACTGGAGGAAGGTCTTTAGAGCCAGACTTTGGGTTTTTTTTTAAATTGTGGTAAAGCATAACATAAAATTTGCTAACTTCTGGGCTATGCAAAAGAGACAAATTTCACTAGAATAGATTTCATTTGTATAAAGTATTTGCACTCGAGTAACCAGAAAATCAAGGACACAGTACAGAATTGGGAATCCCTTGACTTAGTTGAAAAAGACGTGGTAGTTCTTAACAGTAGCCTACATGACTCAACATTGTGATGAATGAGCCTAGCAAAAATTGACTGTAATATTAGACCACATTAATGGGAACACGCATCTAGAACATTGCTTCTGAGTCTTGGCTGCACATTAGAATCACCCAGAAGCTTAAAAACAGCTTGATGTCAAATTCTCGAGGAAGCTAATGTAAATGGTCTGGGATATGATTTTCTCAAAGTTCTCAGGCGATTCCACTGTGCAGACCAGGCTGCTCCCTGAGACAGTCCTGTTCCGCTGGGCGCAGGCCCAGTCCCGCTTGCTGTCACATCCATGCGCTCCACTTAAGGGAAATAAAGACCAGTCCGTTCTTATTCAAGGAGGAGTCAGAATTCGACTGAGAAAGTGGAAACATGAGGACACTGGAGAGACGGTCGGGAGGGAGGTTAGAGCTGGCTTTCAGCATCTGAGCGCTTTCTCAGGGAAGAGACTTCTTTGGGTTTTATTTTTTCATTAAAAATGTTTTCTCTTTTTTAAATAAAATTTTTAAATGTTTAATTATTTTTGAGGCAGAGAGAAACAGAGTGCAAACAAGGAAGAGGCAGACAGAGAGGGAGACACAGAATCTGAAACAGGCTCCAGGCTCTGAGCTGTCAGCATAGAACCCTATGTGGGGCTTGAACCCACGAACCGAGAGCCAAACCCACGAACCCACCATGACCTGAGCCGAAGTCGCGCTTAACCGACTGAGCCACACAGGTGCCCCTAAAAATGTTTTTTTCTAGTGTTTATTTATATTTGAGAGAGACGGAGAGTCAGAGACAGCATATGCAGGGGAGGGGCAGAGAGAGAGGGAGACACAGAAAGTCAGACTTTTAGCTGTCAGCACAAATCCCAACACAGGGTTCAAACCCACAGGCCTGGAGATCATGACCTGAGCCAAAGTCAGATGCTTAATGGACTGAGCCACCCAGCCGCCCCGAGACTTCTTTGTATCACGGGCCCTAGGAAGAGGAACTGGGAACAAGGAATAGAAGCAGCACGTAATGGGGTCCCTGGGTGGCTCAGCTGGTTAAGTGTCCGACTTTGGCTCAGGCCATGATCTCATGGTTCACGAGTTCAAGCCCTACGTCGGGCTCTGTGCTGACAGCTTGGAGCCTGAAGGCTGCTTTGGATTCCAATGTCGGAAAACAGCACAATCCAAAGAGGGTCCCTGTCCAGGGAAGCAGTGAGTCCTCTTTTGAGGATATGCCGACGGGTCCCTCCACCGGATTACAGGCAGGGATGTCACAGAGAGGTTCTGCAAGTGGAATGTGTGACAGTTACAGTCAAATGACCCCATCCCAGCAGGAGCATTGACCGGCACTTTCTGTCTCCAGGAAGTGCACTGTGCTAAGACCCTGCATTCCCTTATTTTCAAGTTCACATTCTTCCCACAGGGAGGGGCTATTATTTTTCCAGTTCATATTAGAGGAAGTGGAGGCCCCAAACCCTGTCCGGTGTCACATGTAACCCACAGACACCCTCTTCGATGATCTTCCTGGCTGGGCTTCTCTGATTCTAGAACATACGATGTGTTGATAACCAGCAATACAGGGGACATTTTAGCAATAATGAAGCAGAATTTAAAATAACCTCTCTTGCACTGACCAAGGCAGATGAAAGGCAGTATTTGAAAGCTTTATCCTTAGAATCTCAAATGTCAGCACTTCAAAGAAGGTGAGAGGTGATCTAATCCGTTCTTCCCATTCTCAGTTCATAGATGAGGAAACTCAGCCTCAGAGAAAGTCCTGAGTCTTGTCCTGAGTTGTGCATTTAATATTCAGATCCTCTGACATGAAGAAGAGCTGCCTTGCTCTGGCTGCCCTAATCAAACAGCACTACCTTTTCTAGAAACCCTTTGGGAGTTCAGCTCCTCTCAGGGAATTGCTTTCAGGGCCAACTGAGCCAGCCTGCAGGAAAATCAATCTCTTCACTTTATTGATACACTTGGACTTTGATTCAAACAGCATTCCGGAGCCTCTGCTTTATGCTCCAGCCTTGACTCTGAGTGACTCATGGCTAATTTGCAAGAATTAAATCAGCCCACAAAGAATGCACATTGCCACCAGCGAAAGATTTACAAAGAGATCTTTTGTTCCCAAATCGCTTTCAAAGTAATTTGCAAAGAAGGGTTGCCAAAGACAAATGGAGCAATGTCAGCATCACTGACTTAGGGCACACCTGCCTGGGGAAATTCCATTGCCAAGCCTAGCAGTCCCTGCCGGCCACATCCTGAGGTGCCTGCCCCAGAATGATGGTGCTAGGCGCCACCCAACAGAGCAGCCGCCCTCTGGGAGGAGGCAGCCAAGTGCGGGTGACATTTCTCAGCCCCCACCCCTGCCTACCCACCCCAACCTCACCGCTACATCTCCACCAGTGTAGATAGAGCAGATGTGTGTCACTTCTGGGCAAAGGTGACTAGGAGAAAGGAGTGCCTTCCCTTCTCTGGTTCATTTCCTACCAGGCAGCTGAGTGTCAATGACTCATGCTCCGGGGGAAGGTGGGTCCACAAGAGGGAAAGAACCTGGGTCAGAACTGGTTCTGCATTTTAAGTGAACCAGAAATAAACTTGTATCATTAAGCTGCTAAAGTATAGAGAGATGTTATCTGTAATAGCAGCCAGCACAACCCTAAGATAGCTGACAAAATCAGGCCTCACCAACATCTAAGTATATAAACACAGAGCCATCACATTGATCAGCACGGATAGGCACCATGTTTGTGTGTATTGGGTAAATGAATAAATGAATCTAAAGTGTACAATTAATGGTATACTTTGTTGAACAGAAGTTAGGAAATGCTAATAAACAACTCTTAGGGTGTGGAGGGTGTTTCGTTTTGTTTTTTTAATATGATTTATGGTCAAGTTAGCTAACATACAGTGTAAACAGTGTGCTCTTGGCTTTGGGAGCAGATTCCCATGATTCATCAGTTACATACAATACCCAGTGCTCATCCCAACAAGTGCCCTCCTCAATGCCCATCATGCATTTTCCCCTTCTGCCACCCCCATTAACTCTCAGTTTGTTCCCTATATTTAAGAGTCTCTTATGGTTTGCCTCCCTCTCTGTTTGAAACTATTTTCTCCCCTTTCCTTCCCCTTCCTTCCCCCATGGTCTTCTGTTAAGTTTCTCAAATTCCACATATGACTGATAACATATGATATCTGTCTTTCCCTGACTTGTTTCACTTAGCATAATACCCTCCAATTCCATCCACATTGTTGCAAATGACAAGATTTCATTCTTTTTCATCACTGAGTAGTATTCCAGTGTGTGTGTGTGTGTGTGTGTGTGTGTGTGTGTGTGTGTGGACACACACACCGCATTTTCTTTATCCATTTGTCAATTGATGGACATTTGGGCCCTTTCCATAATTTAACTATTGCTGATAGTTCTGCCATAAACATTGGGGTACATGTGCTCCTATGAATCAGCACTCCTGTATCCTTTGGATAAATTCCTAGTAGTGCTATTGCTGGGTCGTAGGGTAGTTCTATTTTGAAGTTTTTGAGGAGCCTCCACACTGTTTTCCAGAAGGATATGGAGGGTGTTTTAATACATGCTAACTGAGGGAATATAAGAATGAAAGAAATGAATTATAGTACAGAGAAAAAGACTGCCACACCGGAATAGATTTCTGAGTCAAATAAGGTCATGTTTATGCCTGGAGAGCTCTGAAAACAGACTACGGAGTCTCTCCTATTAGATGAATTGAGGCTTCTTGGCTGGCTCAAGGGTGGATCTAGAGCCCCGAGCAGACACAGTGTCGCAGCCGGGAAATGCAGCGTCCTAGAATCTCAGAGTCGGAGACTACCAAGTTCCTTACCGTCCTGTGTCTCATGGACGAGGAAGTCACAGCTCAGGAAGTGGACAAGTCACCAGGGTCCTTTGGCTGTCCCCGGGCCCACAGCTGGAGGCAGGATAGCGTGGGTTAAGGGTGGGGACAATAGGACCCAATGGCCCTGATTTGAATCCTAGCCCCACTCCTTGCAAGCTACCTAACTTCCCCGTGCCTCCACTCTCTCATCTTTAAACCGGGGGGGGGGGGTAGGTAGAAGAGTGCCTGCCTCACAGGGCAATCAGGAAGCTGAAATCACTGAGTACACTGAAAGTGTTCCCAGAGCCCGGCACACAGTAAGTACTAGGGAAGTGTTACCAGTTGTCGTATCTTTGCTGTTGAGTTCAGATTGCCTTGTTGGTGTTCATAGGCCTTCAGAATGAGGATATTAAAATGATGAAAAATGGGGAATCATAATGAAGCAGAGGATGCCAGGAAGTACTTCTACCAGATTTCCGAACACACAGCCTGAGAAACCAAAATCTCTCTGTAGAATACAGGTGTATGAATTGATATTTGGCACACAGGGAATAATTCATCCCAGGATGGAGAATTCGGGCCTTATTCATGTCTCAGGAATGCTCTAATGAGAGTTTAAACACACTCTTGATCTTCAGTGTATGGTAAAGGAAAAGAAAATGCAACGAGTATACGATTAATCCTAAACGAAAGAGCGAAGCCGTGAAAAGTTCAGGGAATGAACCTGGGCAAATACTGTTTTTCTCTGATTTGGGTGGCAAGATGCAGAAGACATTGACTGCTATGATTTAATATTGCAAAAAAGTTGGTCAGGTTTTGGGAAGCACAGAATGTCAGGCTTTTTTAGAACGGCCTTGAATCAGTTAGTGCACATATATCCTCTTATCAAATTCCTCCGGCCCAACCTTCACTCCAGGGTGGGATTCCTTATTATATCCACGGCAGATGGCCGCCCAGCTCCTGCTTGGATGCTCCGTGGTGGGAGCCTCAGGGAGCCGCAGGGCCGCCCACTTGTTCCCTGGGCAGCTTGAACTGTTACAGAATCCTTCTTCACGCTGAGCCAAAAACCTGCCTCCCTGGAAAGTTGGCCCCTTGTGCCGTCTTCTGGTGTGAAACATAATAAACCCCTTTGCTTTCTTGTCTCTCCTGATGGTGCTGCAGTGGAGTTAGACCCCACCACCCCCAGGGGGAATACTGGCCTTGACATTAACTTAGTTACTGGGCCTCATGTAAGTTACTTAAGCTCTCATTGCCTTGATTTGCTTAATCTTTAAAGAGGGGCATTGAGTTTTCAGAAGGTTCCTATGAAGGTTAAAGCAAGTAAGCACAGGAGACAAAACATGGAGAATAGAGTCTGGAATCGAGTAGTTTATCCAGTAGATGGCATGGTTATTATTATTTGGGTTCTGCTCTTGGGACCCCCAAAGTCTTCTCTAAGTTAAATAGCTCCATCTCTTCCCACCCGACCAGCTCCCGTCCCCATTCTGTTTTCCTCTCTTCAAATGCTGGCCTACGGGCTTTATTTCTTCCTCCATTTGCCCCTTCAACATTGGTCCTGGTCCTGGAGAATAAAGGCAGATACAGGCAGGCAGGGGGCAGCTGCTCTGGAGAAGGGGTGCAGGGACCATAACTTTGGGGGTGAGGTCATGCTGGTGGGAGGAGGCCTTCAGGGTGCCCAGGAGGAAGTCAAGGTAGAGGTGACCACTCCAGGTCGTGCTGTATGGAGGGAGAGAGAGCTAAAGGGACGGATTCAAGCTTGGCTCCCAGAATGTTCAAGCCTCCTCCAGGATTCAGTGAAGACGTTCTGTCCACAAATAAGTGACTGTGACATTGGAAGCTACTTCCTTTATCTTGTGTCCCTCCAGACCCTGAACTCAGTTAATGGGGTATAAGAGAGAGATTCTTGCTAATCTGGGTCTATTTAGCACCCTCAATCTGAGCATGACAATGTCATGAAAACAGCCTTAATCTGTGCCCGCCCTTTTGCAGCCACAGTGATATTACTCATTGACTAAGCTTGTGGGTGACTGAAACCTTTATAATTTTTTCATGAGAACCACTTTTATTTTCTTAAGATTTTATTTTTAAGTAATCTCTACACCCAGGGTGGGGTTTGAACTCACAACCCTGAGATCAAGAGTCACGTGTTCTATGGGAACCCTCTCTCACTGTTGGTAGGAATGCAAATTTGTGCAGCCACTCTGGAAAACAGTGTGGAGGTTCCTCAAAAAATTCAAAACAGAATTACCCTACGACCCAGGAATAGCACTATGAGGAATTTAACCAAAGGATATAGGAGTGCTGATTCATAGGGGTACGTGTACCCCAATGTTTATAGCAGCACTGTCAACAATGGCCAAATCAGGACAAAAAGCTTAAATGCCTATAACTGATGATGGGTAAAGAGATGTGGTGTATATACATATAAGTACATATATATATACCTTCCATTTCATCACTGAGTACCATTCTATTATATATATAATGGTACTCACCGATGAAAAAGAATAAAATCTTGCCGTTTGCAACAACATGGATGGAACTGGAGGCTTTACACTAAGTGAAATAAGCCAGTCAGAGAAAGACAGATATCATATGTTTTCACTCATATGTGGAATTTGAGAAACTTAACAGAAGACCATCAGGGAAGGGAAGGGGAGAAAATAGTTTCAAACGGAGAGGGAGGCAAACCATAAGAGACTCTTAAATACAGAGAACAGAGAGTGAAGGGGGTGGGGAAAATGCATGATAGGCACTGAGGAGGGCGCTTGTTGGGATGAGCACTGGGTGTTGTACATAAGTGATGAATCATAGGAATCTACTCCTGAAGCCAAGACTACACTGTATGTCAGCTAACTTGACAGTAAATGGAGTCACGTGTTCTACCAATGGAGCCAGCCTGTAAACCACTTTTATACAAGTTGTCCCATCCTGAACACGTATAGCTGATTTTGGAAATTAAGTGGGGAAAATAGATAAGAAAATATTCCCATGCCTCGCCAGTTGTAAACACTAAATAAGTGATGGTATTTTATTACCAATATTAGTATTATTCCTGTTAGGTTTAATTTTTCCTGATTTCAGCAGTTTGGCTTGTTGAGGTTGGGTAGTAATTCTGTGCTATCTACACACACACACACACACACACACACACACACACACACACAACCTTCCAACTTCAACCCAAGCCCACATCTGACCAGTATGCTGAGTCTATTTCAGAAATTAACTTAATGATAGAATCTGATAAAGGCTAGTATGCAGAATTCACAACCATTGGAAGGAATTTTGCCACCCCATTTCCCTCTTCCCATCCAGAAATACACCCCTCACCAACATCTAAAATTTTACAAGGAGAAAAATTTCACACTGGTTCTGTCATTGTCCCCTGTTATTCAAATTTAAACTGCAAAGCTCTGTAGAGGAAGCACATATTGATTCCCTAAAACCTTAGACTGAACTAGTCAGTGAGCTTGAGTGTCCTTGGGTGTGGAGAGAAGGCAGAAGCAGGAGGAGAGGAGATAAACCAGGAAGAAAGGGGCAAATGGGCAAAGCACAAACTTCATTCATGTTCTACACTTTTCTTGGGAAGAAGTTTTCATGATATGACACAGAGCAATAGAGGGAACCTAACATTGGCCCCTCTGAGTCCCTCCAAGTTGCGGGTATGACCCTATTTGGGAAAAGGGTCTTTGTAGATATAAATATGCTAAGGATCCTGAGATGAGATCATTCTGCATTGTCTAGGTGGACCCTGAATCCAATGACAAGCATCCCTCTAAGAGAAAGAGGGAGATTTGAGACTCTCTCTTGTCTCTATGTGAAGACAGGCAGAGCCAAGGAAGCCAGGGAATACTGGGAGCCACCAGGATGAGAAGAGGCAAGGAAGGATTCTCCCCCCGAACTCCCAGAGGATGTGTGGCTCTGCTGACGCCTTGATTTAGTGACTTGTGGCTTCTCGAACTGTGAAAAAATGCATTTCTTTAGGGTTAAGTCACCAAGTGTGTGACAATTTGTGACAGCAGCTATGGGACACTGCTACAGAGGGTATGTTCCCTTCCTAGGGAACTCCTCTAAGAGTCTGAAGGACCTGCCTTGGAGAAGAAAGAAACCACCTCTTAGTTTTCTGACAGTCTCACCACCATGAGGAAATAGGGTAAGAGGTTTACTGTTAAGTGGAAAACTCGAACAGATGCTTAAGGAAGTGATCTGTCACAAGTCAGATGATAACATCTAGGTGAGCAAGAGGCATTCCAAGTCCACTGCCACCAGGGCCTGGCAGGCTCTGGGGAGTCACTGACAGGTCTGGCCTGAGGGCAAGAAATGTTGTCGGGGTGACTGATGCTGCCATCTGGGACCCCAGGGAGGCAGGAAGGTGACCAGGCTGGCTGGAATGTGCATGTGACTGGGAGTCACCCTGGATCTGGGATTTTTCTGTTGGCCAGAAAGAGACATTTGTCTTCTCTAGTCTTCAGCTTCCAGAAGTGGCAAAAAAATAATGATGTTCAAGCTCTAAGAATACTGCTGTGGGCTATTTTGTTCATGGCTGTAATACATGTAAACTTTTTAAAAATATATATTAAGTTTACTTATTTATTTTGAGAGAAACAGAGACAGCACATGTGCAGAAGGGGCAGAGAGAGAGAGAGAGAGAGAGAGAGAGAGAGAGAGAGAGAGAGAGAAAGAGAGAGAGAGAGAGAGAGAGAGAGGGAGAGAGAGAGAGTCTCAAGCAGGCTCTGCACTGTCAGTACAGAACCTGACACTGGGCTCAAACCCATGAAACCATGAGATCATGACCTGAGCCAAAACCAAGAGTTGACACTTAACCTTCTGAGCCACTCAGGGGCCCCTATTTTTTCTTTTTTAATGTTTATTTATTTCTGAAAGAGAGTAAGAGTGGGGGGAGGGGCAGAGAGAGAGGGGGACAGAGGGTCTGAAGTAGGCTTTGTGCTGTCAGCACAGAGCCTGATGTAGGGCTCAAACTCACAAACTGAGATCATGACCTGAGCTGAAGTCAGACACTTAACTGACTGAGCCACCCAGGCACGCCTACATGTAACTTTTTTTTTTTTCAGTAAAGTCCAGGGTGGTTTTTAATAGGGTCATAAGTATGCATAGACAACTCTCATTTTTAGTCAACATGTGATTGTTTCTTTGTATCAGTCAAGATAGTCTGGGTTATGCTGTGGTAATAGCCCCACCGCCCAAATCTCCATACCTTAAAAGAATAAAGGCTTCAGGAGAATCTGGGTGACTCAGTTGGTTAAGCATCCGACTTCAGCTCAGGTCATGATCCATGGGGTTGGAGCCCCACCTCGGGTTCTGTGCTGACAGCTCAGAGCCTGGAGCCTGCTTTGGATTCTGTATCCTCCCCACCCCCTCTCTCTTTGCACCTTCACGCCGCAGCTCATGCTCTGTCTTGTTCTGTCTCTCAAAAATAAATAAATGTTAAAAAAATTAAAAACAATAAAAGCTTCAAATTGTATCCAGATTTCACATAATGAAGTCCAACCTCATTACCTCAGAATGTGACCATATTTGAAGGGAGGGGTCTTTAAATATGAGATCATTAGAATGGACTCTAATCTAATATGACTGGTGTTCTTATAAGAAGAGAAAATTTGGACACACAGATTTGTAGCCTCCAGAACTGTGAAAAAATAGATTTCTGTGATTTAAGCCATCTGATCTGTAGTCATGTTGTTGTTGTTTTAATGACAACCACAGCAAACTACTACAAAGGCTTATTTTTTGCTCATTCTAAGTATCCCCTGGGGACTAGCAAGGAGGCTTTGCTGATGATATGGTCACTCAGGAGCCAGGGCTGATAAGGCAGCCACCATCTTGAATGTCACAAGAGATACTGTTGTGGTAAAAAGAGAGCTCAGGAGGGTCTTGGCAACTAAATGTTCTGGCTCAGAATGGCACACACCACTTCTGCTCACCGTTCTCTGGTCAGAAGGAGTCACATGGCCCCCTTCAGCCACAATGTTGAGAGGGAGTAGGAAATATTGTCCTACATGTGTTGGGAGGTAGTATTACAGGCCTGCACAGGTCCTGGTCCAACTGTGGAAATGTGACCACTATGTGTGGAGAGCTACTCAGGACCCTCCAAGCTGGTGAGTGCATTCAGTTTACAAATTCCTGCAAAGAGAAAGAAATGCTTCCCTTTGCTGGGCATTCCAAAGTCACTACAATACTCAAAGCCTACATTTTCTATAAATAACATTAAAGATGTTTCTCAAACTGGCATCCAAGTCCCCTGTGTTTTCTATGAGAAATTATACATTCTCATTTTGAGGATAGCCTATAAAAATAACCTGCATATAATTTATTTCATCTAAATTAAAAGCCATCAAGCTTTTTATGTAAAGGGCCAGGCAGTAAATATTTTAGGCTTTGAGGCCATGTGGTTTCTAAGGCAACACATAACCCAGCCTGTGGTGCAAAGGCAGCCATTGATAATACACTAATGACCGAAATCAATGGATTGAGCTGTATTCCACTCAAATTTTTGATACAAAATCAGGCAACAGGCCAGATTTGGCCAATGGGCCATCCTTTGTTGATCCTTGATCTATGTTATTTCAGTGCAGAATGTGCAATTGCCTTATTTATCTGTTCTAGCCCAATGGAAGCCAAAGGGCATAAAGCTTTATGGGTAAATGGACATTTCTCACTTGCTCCAAGAGAGAAAATTGTTGAGGGAATAGAGTCATGACAGGGGATGAAGAAACTACCTTGTGGCAGTTGGCACCACAGTCAATGACAGTGTCGTGGGCGAATTTAGACTGTAGCCTCTGGAGCCAGACTTGTCTGGATTCAAATCCCAGCTCTGTGTCACTTACTCTAAGGTCTGATCTTAGGCAAGTTACCTGACCTTCCCAGGTCTTGTTTTCCCTTCATCTGTAAAGTGAGACTGGCAGAGGGGCCTTTTTTGTTTCTTAATTTATTTTAATGTTTATTCATTTTGTATATATATATAGAGAGAGAGACAGAGAGGCAGAGAGGCAGAGGGGGGGAGGGGGGGAGGTTGGAGCGGGGGGAGACAGAATCTGAAGCCCGACACGGGGCTCCAACTCACAAACCACGAGATCATGACCTGAGCTGAAGTCGGAAGCTTAACCCACTGAGCCACCCAGGCTCCCTGAGAGCTACCTGTTTTGAAGGGTTATTGTAGGCTTGGCTGAGTTGATTAACTCATTCAGAGCAGCTCCTGGTACTTACTACGTATTAACAACTGTCACATAGCTTAAGATGTTTATTGCACTTCTTTATGCATATCACTTGTCAAAAGACTTCATTAGGAATAACTGTGGGAGTAACTAGTCTTAGTACCAACAATATATGGACTAGCTACCCATTCAATGATGAGTTTAATAATTCAAGCTGCCTAGCCTTATCTTCAGATGGATAAGACAGTAACAGAGTGGGGCACCTGGGTGGCTCAGTCAGTTGAGCATCTGACTCTTAATTTTGGCTCAGGTCATGATCTCAGGGTTCTGGGATCGAGCCCTACATCTGGCTCCACACTGATGGAGATTCTCTCTCTCTCTCACCCTCCCCTTCCCACATGTGCACGCACATACTCTCTCTCTTTCTCTCTCACTTTTACATGTGAGCCATGACTAAAACCGGCATTTGAATTCTGCTTGCAAAACAACTTGGTGAAAGTGTGAAGCCTTAAATCATAAGCCAGCAAAGTTTGAATATAGTTATGCAATTCTTTATAATACGTTTAATCATTAGCATTATTGAGGTTAAAACACAGAAGAAGATTAAGTATAGAACCAGATTCTGGACTATACCTTTCTGTATTTAAACCCAGTGAAGTCCATTTAATTTTAGCACGGTAATACAATTTGCCACATGAAGTTGTGTTGTTAATTTGAATTTGATCAATTTTATAGCCTTTTAAAAATTTGTAAATGCATTGGGCTTTATAGGTTACATACAGTTTATATAAGAGCTAAAAGTGAAAGGAGATAAAGGAGATTAGATATGTGTTTGTACATGTTCAAGTTTATTCTCAACTAGAATGAGGGATAGAAATTTTTTTCTTTTTTTGGCCATTGCCTTCTCTCAGGATCCTAGAACAAAATTATGCTCTATAGGCTTAATAGATGCTTAAGAAAAATTTGCTAGGGGTGTCTGGGTGCCTCAGTTGGCTAAGCGTCCAACTTCAGCCCAGGTCATGATCTCACAGTCTGTGAGTTTGAGCCCTGCATCAGGCTCTGTGCTGACAGCTCGGAGCCTGGAGCCTGCTTCAGATTTTGTGTCTCGCTCTTCTCTCTGCTTCTCTCCTGCTCACAAAAATAAATAAACATTTAAAAAAATTAAAAAAAGAAATATTTGCTAAATTGTGTTGAATTAGTATAATAATAAAAATAAGAAAGTAAACATTGGATATTTGTGAGTTGTTAGTTTACTCAAAACAATATCTTCTAATTATTTCTCTGAACCAATAATTTCTGACACGGGATGGACTCTGCTGAATTGTGTCACCGTGTCTTTGGTGTAATTGCCTGGAGCTGTGTGGGGGTCCTGGCCTTGTCCCTAGCCTTGCAGCAGATAATCCATGCCTGGCTGGGCTCTTTGGGATGTTAAGTGACAAAAACCTAACTCAATTCAATTTAGTGAAAAGGAAAATTTTTATAAGGAATTGAACAAGTCATAGTAAGATCAGGGGGCTCCTTCTGGGCCTCAGAAACACCTAGAAGTTGGGATTTAAATAACCCTGGAAATAATTGCTCACTCTTTCTCTCTCCCTCCATTTTATCTGTGATTCTCCACTAGTTCCTCTCTCTTACTTTCTCCTACTGCAGATCAGTTCCATCCATAGGGCTGGGACCTGACTGCTGAATTGTCTCCTTAGCTCCAATTTGGAAAACCCTGGAGAAGCATTCTGACTGGTCCACCTCAGGATGAGCACCCCTTCTGGCCCAATCCAATGGCCAGAAAACTGATTTCCCCTAGCTGACCTCAGTCTGTCAGGTGTTTACTTTGTCCCTTAGCTTCAGTTCTATTAGCTGTGGTCAAAGGTAGAGTTGCAGAGCACAGGCAGGGCCGCTGGCCACCATATTTTCAGTATTCATTGAAAGAAACTAAGAACCCAGCACAATTTGTGTTCACACACAAGCCCTTTCCTACACCTGGCTTCCTGTTCCTGCTTCAAAGTGCATTCCTCAATCACCCCCCACAGCCTGCTCATAGTAACTGACCTCACTGTGCCCCCTAAACCATGTCAAGAAATCTCCTGAACTCCTAGAAGGGCTTGATCCCAATGCAAAGACCATGCCCACCACAGGTTAGACACATCTAGGATTGGCAAGGCTCAGGGTTGGGAGAAGAACCACATCACATGCTGGCACCCAGTAGGCCTCATACCTAGTGTTTAATGAAAGGGTCAGGGGCACCTGGGTGGCTCAGTCGGTTAAGCCTCCGGCTTCAGCTCAGGTCAGATCGCACATTCGTGGGTTCTAGCCCCATGTCAGGCTCTGTGCTGACAGCTAGCTCAGAGCCTGGAAACTGCTTCCAGTTCTGTGTCTCCCTCTCTCTCTGACCCTCCCCCTCTCATGCTCTGTCTCTCTCTATATCAAAAGTAAATAAAACATTAAAAAAAATCTTTAAAAAAAGGGTCAGACTGTGGATATAGCTAGAATGTACTATACTAAGTGAAATACACCAATCAGAGAAACACAAATACCATGTGATTTCATTCATAAGCAGAATTTAAGAAACAAAAAAAAATGAATATATGGGAAGGGGAAAAAAGAGGAGAGAGGGAAACAAGCTACAAGAGACTCCTGATGATAGAGAACAAAAGGAGGACTGATGGAGGGAGGGAGGTGGGGGAAGGGCTAGCCGGGTGATGGGCATTGAGGAGGGCACTTGTTGGGATGAGCACCGGGTGTTGCATTGGAAGTGATGAATCACTGATGTCTACACCTGAAACCAGTATTGGGCTGTATGCTAACTAACTAAAATTTAAATTAAAAAAATAAAAGGATTGGAGCAAGAGCTCTGGGCACCTGGGCAAGTATGCTCCCATCTCTTCAGATGGGACCCAAAGTCTGGGCTCAGCCTATTATGAACACAGGGAATTTCTCATTATTCCCCACTCCTTTCCTGCACTACATTTGTCATGGTTGAACTCTACGTATGGAGTGTGGGATTGTTGTATGCCTGTTCCTTCATCTGCTCCCCACTCCATGAGGACTTCCACATTAGGTACTCAGATAAATGACTAAATGAGTGAGCTGGTGGACATAAATGATGAGGGCCTGGGGGATTCCACAGGGGAATCTGCACACTCAACTCGGGGCAGGAAAGATACCCCTGAGAGAAGGACATGAAGCCCACAGACTGATGTGTATGCGACAACAGTTTGGTAGAACTGGGCTAAGTCCCGGGCACAGAGAAGTCACATAGTCAGTTAGTGCAAGAGCCAGGCCTAGGATTTGACGGTGCTCTCCCTGTAACAGTCAGGAGAGGCCCAGGTTTGGTTCTGTTCTTGAAGGATTACAGTAGGTCACTGTTTTTCCAGGTCCAACATGATTAAACTCATTACCCAGACACTTGCACCCAGTCAGAGGACACTTAATATTTAATATTCCATTGACTCTCAAGAGGAAACTATAATTGGCTATTAGTCATTGTGCAGCTGGCACCAATTTATGAGGACAGCACCCTCTGCATGCGTGTATGTGTGTATATGGGGAGGGGATAGGGGGTGAAGAAATGGATAACAGGAAAAGCCAAAATGGCTTAGAAGGGTTGAGAAAATAAGTAAGTAAGAAGATGAGTAAGGAAGAAAAGGACAGGGTCATTTATTTGAATCAACTCCCTTGGAACGGACTAGACACCACAAGTAGATGGAGATGATGCTCTTAAACCCAAAGAAAACCCTTTATCCACCATCAGCGTTGGTTCAAAAGAGGGCAGTGCTAATCCAACTACAGTGTGAAGCTGCCCAAATTAGAGTCACAGAATTCTTAGTGTAGCCAATGCCAGGACAAAGTAAAATCTGGAGTCAACCAATTACCCAAAGTTAAAAATGCGTTATGTGGCTGAAGCCCTTCTTTCCCAAATGGAAACACCGACACATTAACAAATATTTAATGAGGGCTTCCCACGTGTAGGGTACTCACAGAGAAGTTCCAAAAATAGCAGCCCATTTTGTGGCTGTCCTGAAAGACACTGCATTAATAATTACACCATTGCATCAAATAACTGCACCTCAGATCCAGCAGTCAGAAACACCACATAGATTGCTCCATCAAGGAGCATCTGTTCTCCATCAAGATTTTTCAATCTATCTCATGATTTGGCTTTCTTCTCCAACAGCATCCAAAAAACAAGCAGGAGCTCGTGTTCCCCCTCTGCTTTCCTCTGTTCTCTTCTTGCCTCTTTTCTCCCTAGATTGTCTTGCCCAACTGGGCCCCTTTAAGAGTTGTCCTATGGCCTAGATAATTGTTGCATCTCTATGTAGAAACCCTCTGAGGACACCTGGGCTTCCAAGAACCCCTGTTGCAATTATAAAATGGCACACCTGGCATGGAGAGTATTTGATGAATGATTCCCCCTTCCTCCCCTTATGAACCCACAGCATTCCTTCCCAGACCAAGTTCCGGAACCCATTATCTTAAATCCATCCACACCTCCCTCTAATAACAAGGGTCTAGAACATTTTCCTCCAGATTCCTATCTTGGTCAGACACCTGGGATTTGAGAGGCCACCAAGTGGAGGGTTGTTGGTAGTTGGAGGCAGCACAACACGTTTAGGAACTGAGAGATCAAGCCCACAAGGGAATGCCTTGATCTGGAGCCACACAGTGGACAAGTTTCAATTACTAATGGACAGCTAATTACAGATTAACGTCACCAGGTGTGGCAGACTGCATCATGGCTTCCAAAGATAGGAGGTCCTAATCCCCAAAACCTGTAAATGTGACATTTGGAAAAGAGGTCCTTGCAGATGTGATTATGTTAAGAATCTTAAAATAGGAGGATTATCCCGGATTATCTGCACTCTACACAGTGATTTTGATAAAGGGAGGCAGAGGGAAGCTAGACTGGACACATGCAAAGGAGAATACAAAAGAAGAGGGAGGCAGAGATTGGAATGATACAGGAAGAGTAAACTTGTATCTGAAATGTCTATCTCAATGAGCTAGGGGAAGGCGTGTGTTTGTTTTTTCCAATGAACTCATAGGCATGAGGTTTAGCAACAATTGTGTTCTTATCCTTCACTGTATAAATTTTCAAGTGCTGGCAAATGCTGGCTTACATAAATAAGTAGGTAGGAGCAGAGGACTTCTCTTAAAGTGGCAGCACTCAATTCCTTGAGCTCTTTCTAAGGTATATGCCAAAAATCAGATCATCTACCAGTTTGATCTATCAGTTGATCAGTTAAATACTCCAATTTGGCTCAAGGCAGAGAATTGAAAGCCATTTGACTTGCAAGGGGATTTGTTACCTGGTCATTAGAGTCACTCATTTTTCTCACTTTACGGGGAAGTACACCAAAGAAGGCTAATCAAGATTTACCAAGTTACTCTTACACCAATTACTCTTCCTTTGGAAGCATATTTTCATTCCTAATATACTGTTGGGAAATCAGAAACACCATTACTTTCAATTCTTGCTTATCAATGTAATTAAAATACGTAATTTTTAAATTGCATGCCTAAACATGCGGAGATTTTTTTCAAAATCTGGGAGTTGCAGGGTCAGCTCATTTAATATATAAAAAAACGCTGTATAATCCTCACCATCAAGTCAATCATCCCAATCAGATTTACTTTCTGCTAGAAAAAGCCCAACTTTATCTCTTTATAAGTTTTTAAATTTTCTTTTTTTTGAGAAGACAGAACTTGAGTGGGGGAGGGCCAGAGACACACACACACACACACACACACACACACACACACACACAGAATCCGTTGCAGGCTCCAGGTTCTGAGCCATCTGCACAGAGCCCAATGTAGGGCTGACATTCATGAACTATAAGATCATGACCAGAGCTGAAGTCAGACGCTTAACCTACTAAGCCACCCAGGGGCCCTCTGACTTTA
Organism: Suricata suricatta; assembly: GCF_006229205.1. Classification (NCBI taxonomy): domain Eukaryota; kingdom Metazoa; phylum Chordata; class Mammalia; order Carnivora; family Herpestidae; genus Suricata; species Suricata suricatta. The sequence goes on along the minus strand of NC_043713.1, from coordinate 16,995,345 downwards.
TTTTTTAATTCATGTCATCCTATTAACCTGTGTCCTCCATGATAACAACTCTGCATTTCTGATTCTTATACATGAGAGAGATGGAGAATTCAGGCATGGAGCCCAAGAACATGGCACCTGGGTGAAACTAAGGCTTCTGTCCTGGGCTTCCATTTATGGAGGAGTACATTATTGACAAACAGGGTTGGGGTGGGCAGGTTATGGTAGAAGAAGCGAGGTGCGTCATGTGGCTTCTCCAAGATGCAGGAGGCAAGATGGGCTTAAACATGTGAAAATTTTATTAGAGGAAACCAGGATGACCAGAAAGTGGAGCTATGGGTGCCCTGGAGAAAGCAGAGAGACCTCTCAGACCACAAAGCAAGTGTGAGGCCACATGGAGAGAGGGTGGAAATGTCCTAGGTGGCCATGTACACTAATAAAAGATCAGCAAGGACATCAGAGAGTTCTGGAGCCAAAGCTGGGTCTTCCAGGACCAGGTTTGCCTCAGTATCCCGGCCATACTCAGTGGGTGGTGGAGGGCAGCCCATGGGCAGTATGGCAATGGCTTTCAGAACAGTAACTTCCCTGAACCCTTAGTCAACTGAGCGATCTGGAGTTGCAGGTCTGGGAGGCGCCTACCCACGGCCACTACAGGAAATACTTAAATGAAAATTGTTATTATTCTGCTGCCTCAGTCTTTAATAGACATGAAACAAGAACATGATGGCATGAGCCAGAACATTCCATTTCTTATTCTATGGTTTGACCCCTAACAGCAATATAGTTAATCCTGGACCAATCACGGGTTCAGAGTGATGGGGTTCAGGACACAATTCTCCAGACTAAGGCCCCCTGGCATATTGAATACTTTAAGCTGGAGGAATTTGATAAATGGCAGGAGCAGGAAAGACTCTCTGACTTTCCCCGGAAGCAGGCCATAGACCCTCACATGAGAGGTGCCATCCCTGCACGTACCCGGAAGAAAGGAGTAATCTTGTCTTCAAGGGGGAGAGATCAGAGGAACCGGAAGGAGCAGACCTCACCAACTTTCCCCAGCTTCTTACACTGTGTCATACTCTGTCCTCTCCTGTCTTTCCATGACTCTCTGCTTTTCTTCAAGCCCAGAGTAAAAACTCTCAGGTTTAACCACGTCTACAGATTTTCCTCAGGAAAGCTCCCAAGTCACCCAAAACTTGCATTAAATACATGTATATGCTTTTCTCCTGTTCATCTGGCTTTATCAGTTTAATTTTCAGACCCAGTCAGGGACCCTGAGGGAGTCCAGGAAAACCTTGGTCTCCCCTCCAGGAGTATCTTGTGTACAGGAGGCCAATGCTGATACTTCAAATTCTCCTCTGGTTTGATGGCTGGGCCTTTTTAACACTCTGGGGCAGTGTTCATAGTAAGAACTGTGTGGGTGAGAGGTATCTCTTTCTTCTGTGCAGTTGGAAAGGGGCGGTTTTGAGTGGGCAGAGGGGAAAGGACCCCTTGTCCTGCGCACAAGGGGATAGCTTTCCATAGACAGTTGCTTGGACATCCCAGAGGCTCGGTGTCAGTTTGGGCCTTTCAAGAAGCAGATGCCAAGATGTGCAAGAGATTTACCGGGAAACATCAATGAATGATGAAATGGACAAGGAGCAGGAGGAGGCGGGGAGAGCCTTTAGAGGATTCTGACCTGACCCGTGTGAAAGGAGAGGGGGAGGGGAGGAGGATCACGGAGGAGGGGTGCAGTCAGGCAGGTGAGGAGCCCGGTGTCGGGCTTGACTGGCAGGCACTCTCTGCCGGAGTTGTTGGCTGGCAGCCACCAGGGAGTGGCGGTAGCGGGGAAGGAGGTGGCCCGGTGTGAGGGCTGCAGTAGGTCAGAAGACACTAGGAGATGGGAGCAGTGTCCACATGTGGGTGCCATGGTGCCCCCTCTCAGGGACACCTCTTTCCTCCCATCGCTTCCAGGCCCTCACCCACGCCGCGTGGGTCCTTCCGTATCTCCTCTCCTTCACGTCCCAGGAAGCCCCTCCCCAGCCGCGTGGCCCGCCCCACTCCAGCCCGCATTTGTGTTGGGGAAACAAGGCTCCCCCCTGCAAGAGAAGTCCCAGCTGCTGTGTGGAGTGGGGAGAGAAGGCTTGCACCTGCCGATGGAGGGCTGGAGGAAGGAAAATGGGATGGGCTCGATGAACATGGCTCTTCCTGATGTTTTTGTTGTTGTTGTTTGTTTTGTTTTGGGCTGGTCCTCCGGTGCGGTGTTGATCTGCCGCTAGTCCTCCCCAGGCCGCGAGAGCTATGTCCTCCCGCAGGAGGAACGTTGGGACGGCAGGTTTCTTTTTCTTTTTTTTTTTAAATTTTTTTATAGTTTATTTATTTTTGAGACAGAGACAGAGCACAAGAGAGGGGAGCGGCAGAGAGAGAGGGAGATACAGAATCCAAAACAGGTTCCAGGCTCTGAACGGTCAGCACAGAACCTGACATGGGGCTGGAGCCCACAAATCGCGAGATCATGACCTGGGCGAAGTCCGGCACTTAACCAATTGAGCCACGCAGGCGCCCCGGGACAGGAAGTTTCTAATAGACCGTCTGTATCACCCCCAACCTGGGCTGCGTTACAAAGCTGTGTTCTGGCCTGCAGTCTTGGGAAGTGCTCGCTGCTAGGTATTTCTCTCTTGTACGTAGCAAGTGTCACGGGGTGGGCTGTCTAGACCGTGGCAGCTCCTGGAAACCTTTATCTTCCATTCAGAAGGCTGGGCTTTGCTTCCATAAAACATTTTTTGTGTCTTTTCCCACTTTCTCAGTCCTAATGCAAAAGAGATTTAATGCAAAAGAAATCTACCCTAAATTTAAATATGATACCCCTTGTGCCTAATGAGAGACTCCAAAGTAAGTTTTAATAATCTCTGTATCTGATTTTAATGTTTTATTTTTATTTTTGATACAGAGAGAGACAGAGCATGAGAGGGGGAGGGGCAGAACTGGAAGCAGGCTCCAATCTCTGAGCTGTCAGCACAGAGCCTGACGCAGGGCTCGAACCCATGAACATGAGATCTGACCTGAGCCAAAGTCGGAGGCTTAACTGACAGCCACCCATGCTCCCCTGTATCTGATTTTAAAGACATAAACTCAAGTTAAGCTCGTGGCAAAGGGAAGCAACAGCAGAGGGCTGACACCAGCTCACAGTCGATGTTACCTCGTGATAAGGCTGCTGAATTTTTTTTTTTTACAAAACACATGCATTGACACTCCTTCTTAATTAGTAATCACCACAGCCCTTTGATTACAAAATTAAGTTTATGGCATGTATTATGGAAAGCTTACAAATGAGGCATCTAGGGATGCCTGGATGGCTCAGTTGGTTGGGCGTCTGACTTCAGCTCAGGTCATGATCTCGTGGTTTGTGAGTTTGAGCCCCATGTCAGGCTCTGGGCTGACAAACAGGTCAGAGCCTAGAGTCTGCTTCAGATTCTCTATCTCCCTCTCTCTCTTCCCCTCCCCTGCTCGTACTCTGCCTCTCTCTGTCTCTCAAAAATAAATAAATGTTAAAAAAAATTTTTTTTAATGAGGCATCTAGTGCCCAGAATGGCTAAGGTCACACAGTAAGCAATGGCATGCTAGAATGCAACTCTTGTCTTTGGACTTTTAGATCAGACCTCTACGCTGAAGAGGAAGGAGAAAAGAGTGTTCAGAACAAGTGTACCCTCCATAGCACAAGATGAAATTCTGCTCTATGAAGAAGCTCAGATTTCTGAAATATTAAGATTTGATTACAAGTCAATGGCCAATTAAAGTTGACTCTCCACAGTAATATCAGATATTTCTGGTCCAAGGATTTACTCCTTCTACTCATATGTTCTACATTATTCAATCCTGGAGGTGGTGATGACTATCAGGTGCCTTCTCTCCAGGGAGAGGAAGATGCTGGGTTCATACAGCGTGAGGACGCTCAAGACCTCTGAAAACGTCACTTAGCCTTGGAGGAGGGGTTCTTTATCCTGACTCCACGCTAGAATCACCTGGAAGCTGATGCCCAAACCATACCCAGGGCCAGTTACATCAGAACCTTCTGGAAGTGGAAGCCTGGCATTGGGAGTTTTTGAAGCTTTCTAGGTGATTCCAACGTGCAGCCAAGGCGACAAAGCACTGCACGAGTGCCTAACACAGACCCGCTTCATAAACATGCGTTGAATAAAGAAATGGGTGAGTAACAACAACAGAACTGAGAAAAAGAGAAACAAATTAAGAAGCTAAACATGGTTTTTACTCAGACGGAAGACCCTGAGATCCTTACTCAGAATATACACACTCTTAATTTAGAAACAGCTTTACTAAGCTTAGATGTCAGGATTCTCAGCCCACAACAAGGATGAGAAGGGGAAATTCATGCTCTTAGAAGCAGATTCACCAACAGCGGCAAGAAGAAAAAATATGACTGAAAAGCAAAAGGAAGAAATGTAAATCCTACAGCGCAGGAGACAGAAATCCGGGGAGAATTTTCTGGGGCCATGAAATATCAGGGCAAACTGACCCACCCCGTCTGGGTCCCCTGAAGGCATCATAATAAAAAAGAGCACGGTAACAATAATGTGCATAATGATGGCTGCGTCATCCCACGTTGGGGACACAAGAATACGGGGCACACCACCGGGCTTGAGTCACACCCCAATAAAACAGGCTGTCCTGACTTGAACCACGTTCTGCTTTTGAAACCTTGATGGGTTTCGTAGCTGGTAAAGAACATCGCTTTAAAGTTAGAAGTGGTTTCTACTTCCTAAGAGGTGGATGTTAAATTTCTTTGGGGCAGGCTGTCCCTCCTTCCAAAAAGCCCCCTGCCGAGCGTAGAGCTTCTGTAGGGCCAGTAGTCCACAGACCTCTCTGGGAGAAAACCTGGATGGGGCAAAGTGGTCCAAAAACAGATTTCTCAGACTGAGAAGTTAAGCTTTTTTCTTGGTTTTGCAAGCTGCCGCCTTCTCCTTCCTCCTTCTCCTCCTCCTCCTCCTCCTCCTTCTTTTTCCAGCAGAGATTTGTTATTTTCTTAGAGGAGATTTTATTTTTCTCAGCAAGGAGTTCTGTTGCTCTGTGTCTGGGAGATATTGCCTATTCTTAAGAGTCATGTGTTCTCGGGCAAGCAGAAGATTCAGATCTGAGTTTCCGTGGGAACAGGAGGGTTTCTGCAGACTTGAACTTGACCTCACATGAAAGGAAAGACTGTGCAAAGAAAGTGGGCATATCGTGGATGCAAGGTCATCCAAGTCTGAATACCCCAGAACACAGGGATGGTGGATTACCACCGCCTGGTATAATCTCATCTGTCCCACTCAAGGCCAAAATACAAGCTCTTGTGGAGGAAGAGGGACTTCTCTGAGCTCTCTGGCTGGTCCTGCTCTCCATCCTAGCAGTGGGACACTAGATCAGGAAATAAAACCCTGGAAAGGTGAACTTTAGACAGAGGGAGGAGGAAGAAACACCTCTTTTTCTTCTCTGCAATTTCACATCCGTTTCTCTGGGCTCCGTGGACACCAATGCGGGTGCTGACACTGCAAGTAGGTTGAGAACTAAGCAATCTTAGCAACTCCAAGGGGCGCGGGAGGGCGGGGTCTGGGCTGGAAGCTCAGCATGAAGCCACAACTGCGGGAAGTTACCAGCTGTTCTTTGGTGCATTTTCTTTTTTCTATCTCCTCAACAACACTTCATGAAAGTTTGGTTGCAAGTGACCCCTGCGCTCTTGCAATGCTTTGGGGGGAGACTAGGGAAGGAGAGTTCCGCCATGAAAAGCAGCAGCAAAAGTGGCCAGAGAAGCGCTAGAATCAGGGGCCACCAGCAGAGGGCAGCCGTGCGTCAACAGCAGAGAGCTCTCCATGGTCAGCCTCAAAGGACAGATACACACCTGATTTCAAGAGCTTGGTACAAAAAAAGGGAATGTAAAATATCTCCTTAATAAATTTCCTACTGATAACGTGTTGGGATATCCTGGGTCTATGGGATTAGACACAAAAATACATTATTAACAATGGATTTACCTTGCTTTTAAATAGATAAGAATCAGTTACCCGATCGTTTTATCTATTTGGGAAACCTCCCACCGGAATGTTTAATTAGATGTCATTGTGCCCCTGTTAAATTCCATGCTGTCCAGTGAACACCATTCTCAGGAGCCCCCCCACCTCCTTTTTTTTTAAGTTTATTTATTTTTGAGAGTGCGGAGCGGGGGAGGGGCAGAGACAAAGTCCCAACCAGGCTCCGCCCTGTCAGCGCTATAAGCTAAGCCACCCAGGCACCCCAGCACCGCCCCCGCCTTCGTGCATCTTTTCCTCTTTCACTTTGCCACATTCCTTAAAATGGTGCCAAAAGGCAGAGACTATTCTCCTGAGTTTAATCTAATTTTGATTCCAGTTAAGATCCACGGAAAATGCTTGTTCTGTATCCCAGCATTTCCCCAAGCTCAGAGAGCCACACAATACACATACCTAACAACACTTGTTAGATTTCTAACTGGTTTAAATGCTCTGAGGCCGGGGACACTTCCTTCACAACTCAGTTTCCTCGGACAGTAGGAACTCCTTCTCCATGAAAACAGCCTATTTCGAATCTTTCGAGCTTCCCAATGATGTGTACCATGAAGTTGTACTTTTACCATGCTTATAACAGTGCCTGACACAGAGCAGGTGCTTAGTAAGTCGTTGCATTGATTAATTATAAACAGTATTCTTTCAAAAAGCTAAAGTCCACTCACATGAAAGAGACATTGAGGCTATAATGTTTTCGCTTTCAATGTTTTTTAAGTTTCTCGATTTTGAGGGAGACAGAGAGCATGAGCAGAGGTGGGACAGAGAGAGAGAGAGAGAGAGAGAGAGAGAGAGAGAGAGAGAGAGAGAGAGAGAAAGGGTGAGGGAGAGAGAGAGAGAATCCCAAGCAGGCTCTGAAGGGTCCGTACAGAGCTCGATGTGGGTCTCGAACTCATGAACCTGTGAGATCATGACCTGAGCCTAAATCAAGAGTCCGATGCTAAACTGACTGAGCCACCCAGGCGTCGCAGTGTTTTCACTTTAAACGGTTGAGTGACGAAAAGTTAACCCTTTGGAGATTTTGATTTCATTCAACTTTTAGAAGCTGCACCAAACCTGAACTTCACACAGGGCAGAATTTAGCCCTGTGTTGATGGAGTGCCCACGTGCTTCTCAGCACTTTCCTTCCCTCCTGGTCTGACCTGCTCTCCCTGCAGCCCCCCTACCACCTGCCTCTTTTTCCATGCGGGGGAGGCTGCAAGCTCTTGGAATTTGTCCCTTGTGCACAGTGCTCTGGAAGGTTCAAGCATGTTCACCTCGGCAATTCGAGAAAATGCTTTGTAATTGGCACACAGAAAGCATGTAAACCGAGGGGGTGGAGGGCTAAGTCTTCAACTGCAAAATCTGCTTCCATTTAGCATTTTCTATCTGGTCCTTCCTGTGTCATAAAGGCAATTAAAAAAAGCCTTGAATGACTGACCAGATGAATTTCATGCCAGAATTCAAAAATTGAATGATTAAAGATTTGAGCACTTTTCTTGCAGCTTATTGGACATTCATGCATCTCTTGTGAAGTATCTGTCCAAGTCTTTGGCCATTTTTAATTAGGTTGTCTTTTTATTGTTGATTTGCAAGCATTGTTTATATATTCTGGAAACAAGTCCTTTGACAGATACACGTTTTGGGAGTATTTTATTCTCAGTCTAGTTTGTCTATTCATTTTCTAATTGTTTTTCCTGAGTTGAAATTTTAAATTTTGATGAAGTCCACCTTACTATTTTTAATGGTTAGTGTTTTTGTATTCTGTTCAAGGACTCTTTGCCCATCCCAAGGTCATTAAGTTATTATGCGTCATTCTAGCAGTTTTGTGCCCATGACTGATGTTGAATTAGCATTTGTATATGGAGATAGGGGCCAAGATTCCATTTTTTCCATACATATATATCCAGTTGTTCCAGCAATATTATTAAAAATATTTTTCTTTCCCATTGAAGTAACGCCAACATTGGGAAAAAATCCAAATGTCCCTAACAGATAAATGGATAAACAAACTATAATATGTTCATACAATGGAATAAAAGTTGGCAATAAAAAAAAGTATGACTACGTGCAACGGCCTGAATGAATTATTCAAAACCGTTATGTTGAGTGAAAGAAACTACATATAAAGGTTATTATTATTATATTATTATATAATTTTACTTATATGACATTCTAGAACAGACAAAACTGAGGCTACAGTAACAAAAAGCTAACCAACAGTGGCCTGGTTGAGGATAGGGATGGAAACGCTCTGGTGTGATGGAAATGTTCTGTATCTTGTTTTGGGGGATTGTTACATGTGCATAAACAATCGTCAAAATTCATCCATCTCAACATTGGGAGCCATGCATTTCATTGTGTGGAATTATACCTCAATTTCAAATATGTTCAAGAAAAAGAAAGAATTAGGGTATTAACCTCCCAGGATGATGCCCAAAGAAAAGCAAAGCCCCTCTGTCTCTGCAGATGGCTTGCTGTTGAGGCCTGGGAAAGAGAGGAGAGCATGCAGCACACTTCCTTTACCTCTCCTCATTCCTGAGACTGTGGGATAGATTTTTCAAAACATTGGCTAGGAGAATTGCATTCAAAACCAGCTGAGTAAATAATGGGACTTTGGTGAGTTGTTTTTTCCCCCTCTGTGTTTGGAAATTTGAGCTTGGTGTATCTTTTTCAAGCACATTTCATCCAGAAGATAATTTACATTTGCATGAAATCATGGCTACAGCCCATCTGCTCAACAATTATGTAAAATCCAACACTCAATAGAATGTGACGTGCGTCGATCTTAATGAGCAAAGCAACTTGAATGCTTGGGATTCAAGCTCTTTTAAATTAATCCCCAGCTCCGTCCACACACCATAGCCTGTCACTCCTGACGTTTTCTTTGGAACATCATAGTTAGTGTCTGTTTTAGGGCAATTGCATCATGGGTACGGGGGCGTGCTTTAAATTTCCAATCACTATACCGGAGTTTTTACTGTCGTTGAGCAGGATTATGTTGGCAGTTGTAGAAGGGTGTGTCTGGAAGGGGGGAATGTTTGATTATTTATACTTAATGGTTTTATCACCGAAGATGATTTGTAACAATGAAACAGCTGGAGAAGAACATGATTCATATTAATGGATGCATGTAAATGGGCTAGGAATGGAATTAACATAATTTCTATGCTTTGATTTTCCCTCAGAAGTTGAGGCTAGTGGTTTATTTACAGTCTGCTTGTGCACAGCCAGGCGGTTATGTTGGCGCACAGATGGTGGGGAAGGGAGGGCCATGTGCTATGGATCAGTGGGGGAGTGTTAACACTGCGGTGTATGGGTACAGCTCTTCAAAGAGGCCAGAGCCCAGAGGAGGCAGATGACAACAAAGGCTCCTTTCCTCTTCCAGAGTTCTTGCCCCTTCCCTTTGGTCCCTTTGTTCTAGTTTCGCCTGCCAGGACTTCAGAGAGGAGGGGGATGGGGAGACACAGCGAGACGTCAGGACCAGGGCTGCCATGCAAAACCTCGCGGGAAGCAGTAAGCAGGGCCATGGCCAGTGGGCTCCAAGGCATTAGTGGGCAAGCAGGGGCTCTGAGAGGGGCCAGAGGACAGGACGGAAGAAGGGTCCATGGGCCTGACAGACTCTGGAAGCTGATGTGGAGGTGGGGAGAAGGCACAGGAGGCACCCTGCTCTCAGAGCAGAAATGTGGCCAAAGAGACCGGAAGTGTCTCTGCTACTGAGAGGAAGTCCTAGGTCGTTCTGGAAAGAAGAGGATTCAGTCCCAACACAGAGAGGCCTGTGGGTGGAAAGGGGGTGCCTGGCCAGAAAGTAGGGCTAGGAAGGCAGCCCTTAGGAAGTCTTTTGTGTTTTCTCCTTTCAGTCTCCCATTACAATTCCTCTTCCCCTCCAGTGTGCCTGGCTGGCTCAATCAGTAGAGCATGTGAGTCTTGAGCTCAGGATAGTGAGTTCAAGCCCCATGTTGGGCATGAAGCCTACTTAAAAAAAGATTACAGGCACTCCTGGGTGGCTCAGATGGTTAAGTGTCTGGGATCTTGACTTCAGCTCGGCTCAGGTCATGATTTCACAGTTCGTGAGTTCAAGCCCCACATTAGGCTCTGCACTAATAGCATTGGGTCTGCTTGGGATTTCCTTCTCTCTCCCTTTCTCTCATGTACTTTGTTTCTCACTCTCTCTCCCAAAATACATAAATAAACTTTAAAATTTTTAATAGTAATAATTCCTTTCCTACTCAGACCAGGTTCATTCCCACAGCTGGAGAGGTAAGCCCCCTGGTACACAGGGAGAAAACTTCCATCCCTAGCTCAAGTCTCTGTCTCAGTTACATATATATGTGTGTATGTACATGTATGTATCTGTATGTGTGTCTGTGTGTGCACGTGTATATGCGTGTATTTTAACGCATGCATGTGTGTGTATGTATATGTGTCCCCTAAGGAAATGTGAACAGAAAGATACCAGAAGTCAGAGTGTTATGCCAATGGTTGTCTCTGTGGAGGAGAAAAGGTTTCCCTGACCCTCTTGGAGCCTGGGCTGGGTCTGAAATTTTAAATGACAAAAGATGGAGTGACAGGAGAAAAGCATACAAATTTATTTGGTACGAATTCTAAGAGACATAGGAGCCTTCATAAGGAAAGAAAGACTCAAAGAAATGGTTAAACTGTTTTTATGCTAGATTTGATGAAAACTGGACAATCCTGTGGGCCATGAGAAGACAAAGAGCGTGAGGCCAGTGTAGTGAATGGGGGGGAAACCCAGCAAGACCTGTTCAGCTTCTTTTGGGGGATCCTCTGCTTGGGAAATAAGAATGCACCTTTCCTCTGGGTATATACAGGAGGGAGTCCCTTACATGAGGTCTATGACCTGCCTTAGAGGAAGGCCAGAGAGTCTTTCCTGCCCCTGCCATTTCTCAAATTCCTTCAGCTTGAGATATTCAATACGCCAAGGAGCCATATTGGGATAGTGTGTTCTGAACCCCAGCATCTCCCCACAAGGAAACACGAGACAAGGGGGAAGGTAGTTTCAACCCCATCCAATAGCAGGGTCTCAGTATATGTATTTGAGTGGATAAACACATAATTCAAGAGCACTTAGTAGGCTTTCTCTGAAAGACCATCCTTATACCTTAATTTTTATAATATCCAAAATCTTCTATTTCTTTTTTTTTTTAATTTTTAAAAATGTTTTATTTATTTTTGATACAGAGAGAAACAGAGCATGAGAGGGGGAGGGGCAGAGAGAGAGGGAGACACAGAATCTGAAGCAGGCTCTAGGCTCTGAGCTAGCTGTCTGCACAGAGCCTGACGCGGGGCTCGAACCCACAAACATGAGATCTGACCTGAGCCGAAGCCGGCCGCTCAACCGACTGAGCCACCCAGGCGCCCCCAAAATCTTCTATTTCTTGAGATAGAATCTGTTGGCTCTTCCCTCCCTCTGAGCCACTGTGAAATGCACATGCTTTCACTGCCTTCACAGAATCGCACATTGACTTATTTTCTAACTGTAGAGTCTTGAAAACTGGATGGTTCAGAGGCACCGGCTTGATTCTGAGTCTAAAAAGACAGATTGTGCAAGAGCCTTCACACTCTGCATAAACATCATCAGCAATGACCTCAGGAATACATTGGATGTCCTTTCCTCTCTCCTGGTCCCCAAGCTCTGGTCCTAACCATTCCTACAGTGCCTGCTTCAGGCAGCAATCAAACCAACTCAAGCATGCAACTGTTCTCAAGGTACCTTAGTATCACCGATGGGCTATTATGTCAGTTTCCATTTACCAAGCATCTACTAGGTACTGGGCAGAGTGCTGTGGACTTTACAAGTATGTCCCCTTTTAGTAATCATGCTGACTCTAGAAGGCAAACATTATTCCAGTGTTCACATGGAGAAACAGACTCAGGAAGCAAGAAACTCATTGGAGATCAGAGTTGAAATTCATACTCAAGACCATTCCAAAGCCTGTTTTTTTCCACTATGCTATTCAGATTTCTCCATCATAAAAGCTTTTTAGTTCTCAATAGTTTCCTATTGAAATTAAATACTCTGGAACAGTATGAAACCCTAAGAGCTAATGTCTTGGCTATGCCAGCTGAAATACAGGCTGGCAGTAAGTGGAGGTTTGGTATAGACAATTATCAGGGGATAAGGCAAGGAAGTGATAATCAGGTGAAAGAAGAGACACTGTGATTAAGGTTGTTTTGCTCTAGTCTGCAGAAGTTTAGGAGAAGCCAAAAAATAAATGTGAGGCTGTAAGAGTCATCTACATTCTTTTCCGGTGGCTTAGCAGCTGACCCATCTTCTTGTGTTTGGGGTTCTTCACTTAGGAGTTTGATGGTCTAATATCCATCATGGAAGTTCCAGGTACTCACTTTTCCAGTCTGCTTTTCCACTGAGCACAAGCACATGACCTAGAATCTTCTAATTAGATACTCCACCCAAGACGTTGAATGGGGAGCACTCTGAGTGGCAGCAAGTTTGACTTCCTGGGCCAACATTGTGTCCTCAAGGCACTGCTCAGGCAGCCTCTAGGATGCAGCGACCAAGACGGGGCGGCCTTGGGAGACCAATTCTGCAGCAGATTCTCGGGCCGTGTTCCTAGCTGTTTCACCCTGAGCATCATTCTCTACCCCCTCTGTAA